>NW_024104950.1:0-94893 GCF_003945595.2 Pipra filicauda | reverse complement strand
CACAGTCTGTGGAATGTCACAGTCCCCGGAATGTCACAGTCCCCAGAATGTCACAGTCCCTGGAATGTCACAGTCCGTGGAATTTCACAGTCCCTGGAATGTCACAGTCCGTTGGTGTCACAGGTCCTTGAATTTCACAGTCCCTGGAATATCACTATCCCTGGAATGTCACAGTCCTTGGGTGTCACAGTCCGTGGAATGTCACAGTCTGTGGAATGTCACAGTCCGTGGAATGTCACAGTCCCTGGAATGTCACAGTCCCTGGAATGACACTGTCCGTGGAATGTCACAGTCCCTGGAATGTCACAGTCCCTGGAATGACACTGTCCGTGGAATGTCACAGTCCCTGGAATGTCACAGTCCCTGGAATGTCACAGTCCCTGGAATGTCACAGTCTGTGGGTGTCACAGTCCTTGGAATGTCACAGTCCGTGGGTTTCACAGTCCGTGTAATGTCACAGTTCCTGGAATGTCACAGTCCATGGGTGTCACAGGTCATGGAATTTCACAGTCTGTTGAATGTCACAATCTGTGGGTGTCACAGTCCCTGGAATGTCACAGTCCCTGGAATGTCACAGTCTGTAGGTATCACAGTCCCTGGAATGTCACAGTCCGTGGAATGTCACAGTCCGTGGAATGTCACAGTCCGTGGGTGTCACAGTCCCTGGAATGTCACATTCCCTGGAATGTCAGAGTCCGTGGAATGTCACAGTCCCTGGAATGTCACAGTCCCTGGAATGTCACAGTCCATGGGTGTCACATTCCCTGGAATGTCACCCTCCTTGGGTGTTGGAGACGACGGGAAAAGAATACATGACCACAGGGTTTGATCATGACTTATCCGACTTTATTGCTGCAGGTTTTGTGCTTATAAAGGTTAATAATTAGCCTCCTACATATTGCAAGTGCTAGTTCATCATTGGCTTCTGACTACCTAAGTTATATTTGCACAAATGCTGTTTCTTTCACATTCTTATGGTTACTTATTTACTATTTGTTCTGCTTTCCCTTCCGCTTTATTCTATTTTTCTGTCACGTACACAGTTACACAGATATAGTGACCTTCTAATAGTTTTCCCTTACCGTGGGACCAGAGCTATAGCATCTTTCTCATGTCCTCTTTCTATCAACCACATTTCTGTAATACTTTCCACATGTGTGTTGGAAGCACAAAAGAGTGAAGCAAATGCAAAGCTAAACACCCAGTGTAGCCTGACTTTGTCCTTAAGTGGGGGCTGAGAATTGGACCCAACATGTGCAGGGACAGATGGAGGGGTTTGTCCCCCTGGCCCTGCCCAGAAGGGACACCTTTCAGGAAGGGTTGTGGCCTTGGCTGTGCTGAGGGTTGCCCCGGGCAATGCAGCTTGGGATTGCAGTGGCACTGTCAGGGCTCTGCAGAGCTCCTGGCAGTTCCTGCCTTTGTCCCCAGCAATGCCAGAGACCTGCAGGGGTTGCAGTCAATCACTTGTGCTCTTTGGGACCCCGCCTGGCTCTGCTGAATGTCAGCAGGCCTGGAGTTCCCAGACTGTTCCTGCATCCAGGGTCGGGCCTGCAGTGACGTTTGTGCAGCATTCAATTGGGGCAGTGGCAGGATGGCCCTGGATCCATTCCTGCACAAACACAATGGGGCTCCATCCCAGGCAGGGAGAGAATGGGCCCACAAATGTTGGAAGGATAAGAAGCAGGGAGTTTTGGCACTGTGGAATTCCATGGAATCAAAGGAACCCTGGGACATGGAGGAACCTCATGGAATCAAGGGGACCTTGTGACCCTGCAGCACCTCATGGAACCAAAGGGAGTCTGGGAGGTGGCAGGGCCTGATGGAAACAAAGGAACCTCCTGGGAACAAAGGGACCCTGGACACTGCCAAAAGTCAGGGAGACAAGGGAACGTGGGACACTGTGGAATCTCTTGGAATCCAGGGGCCGTTGGAAGTCATTGCCTGTGGAAAGGATTGAAAACATGCAAGTGCCAGCGAGAGGAGGCTGCTCTGTGCCCTTGGTGGCAGGAACAGAGCAGGAAGGTGGCCCAGGACAGTTGTCCCCCCCAGCCTCTCTCCCCAGCCATTGCCAGCACTGGCTGCTCAGCCCAGGGTTAGGGGTGAGTTTTGCTGGGCCCCCTCCATCCTCCTGCTGGGCTCAGGGCCTGTGCCAGGGCCATGGCCAGCCCTGCCTGGCCTCTCTGCTGGCCCAGAGCCCGGCAGAGCCTGGAGCAGGGCTGGCTGTGAGGCCCCACAGGGGACACGGCCTGTCCAGGAGCTTGGAGAGGGGCTGAACGGGAAGGCCCCGGGTGCCCAAGGCCAAGGACTGCCCTGGGCATCCCGACAGAGGGGCCCTTCCCCACCCTGAGTGCTCCTGTGCTGGGCTGGGCCTGCCCAGGGGGCTGTGGGACCAGCTGGGAGGCAGCGGGGCACAAAGGGGCCACGGAGCCACTGCCAGGGGGGGACAGCAAGGCAGGGACAGACAAGGGATTGCTGGGCATGGCCTGGGCTGGGCAGGGGGACTGTGGGAAAGGCAAAGCTCCCCTGCAGTTGGGGCTGCAGGAAAAGTCCAGAGCCCAAAGAGCCTCAAGGGCTGTGTTGGACACCAAGGCTGCAGGAGGGAAATGCAGGGCTGCTGTGCAATGGGGAGGGGGGTTTAATTGCAGCAGACACTGATGTGGTGCTCAGGGACTCCATGGCTTCTCTGCCTGAGGCTTTCCTGGAAAGGTCTCTCAGGCCTCTGTGCTCGGGGAAGGGCTTCAGGGAGGAGGAGAGCACGTCTGGGCAGGAACCTGCTGAAATCCCCGAGGGACAAATGGCAGTGTGTGCCCCTGCAGGGGACTCAGCCTGGCCATGGCACAGCTGGAGCTGCCTGGCTGGGAGCAGCCCTGTCAGAAGCTGTGGGTGGGCAGGGAGCTGGGCAGGAGGCAGCCGTGTGCCCTGGCAGCAAGGGAGGCCAGGAGCACCCTGGGCTGTGGCACCAGCACATCAAGGACGGGCATTCTCCAGCACACTGTGGCTGAGGAAAGCTGAGGGAAGAGCTGGGAGTGTTGTGCTTGACACAGAAGAGGTTTACTATTGGTCTAAGACTCTGCAAAGTGGACTTCAGTGGAGGCAGTGTGAACTTAATATAGAGCAAAGGGGTAAGGGCTTCTTTTTTTATTGAGCTGTGCCTTCCTCTGGTTTTACTTGCTGGCAATAAATGAACATCCCTCTGTGTCTCGGGCAGCTCTTTCTCCAAGCCAAGCAGGTGGGAGTTGGTGCCAAGGAGCTGAAACCTGCAGGTCCAGCCTTGAGTGGAGGAAGCTCAGATTTGCCCAAGGCTGCTTTGAGTGCCAGGGGTTTGATGAGGGAATGGTGGGGTGGGGATAGGGATAAAGTCTCATGGATTGTCAGACATAAAGGGTCTTGATTTTCTTATCTATTCAGACTGAATTAGGAAGTGCTTGGGATCAATATCGACTGGGGATTGTTGAAATCAGTGTAAAAACAGGAAAAAAGTAAACAGGCCACAACAAAGACAGTTTTTCTCATGGTTTTATTAATACAATGTTTTCCATTGGAATGCACTTCTGAGATCTGTCTAATTAACCACAAAGGAAATGAAGACTTAGAAGTCAATTATTCCCAGGGGCTTGTCTGGTTAAGATGCCATCAGTGAGAAGAGAGTGTGGAGGAATGAGCAGACAAGGAGACCATCCCTGGGGCTGGGGAAGCAGGAACTCAGAGTCACTGGTTCCAGGTGGAAAATGGACTGTGGGATGTTTCTGTGGGAGTCCCTAAAGGGTGTGCTGGTTTCAGGGGGAGTACAGTTAAATGTCTTCCCCATGGCTGGTGCAGGGCTGTGTTTTGGCTTTGTGCTGAACACAGGGTTGATAATCACAGAATGACAGAATAGGATGAGTTGGAAGGGACCCACAAGGATCATCCAGTCCAACCCTTAGCCCTGCACAGGACCATCCCCAAGGGTCACACTATGAGCCTGAGAGGATCATCCAAACACTTCTTGAGCTCTGTCAGCCTTGGTGCTGTGCCCACTGCCCTGGGGAGCCTGGTCAGTGCCCAACCACCCTCTGGGGGAAGAATCTTTGTCTAAGATCCAACCTGACCCTGCCCTGACACAACTCCAGGCCATTCCCTCAGTCCTGTCCCTGGTCCCCCCAGAGCAGAGCTCAGGGCCTGCCCCTCCTCTGCCCCTCCCCAGGAAGTTGGACCTGCAGTGAGGTCTCCCCTCAGTCTCCTCTTCTCCAGCTGAACACACCAAGTGCCCTCAGTGTCCTCACACACCTTCCCCCCAAGGCCCTTCCCCATCTTCCTTGCCCTCCTTTGGACACTCTCTAATGGCTCAATCTCTCCCTTCCATTGTGTCCCCCCAAACTGCCCCAATGGTGCAGGTGAGGTCCCTTCTCTCAGCAGGAGCTGATGGCTCAGCCCGTGACTCAGGGCTGGGCCAGGGGCTCTCCAGCTGCCCCTGCCCTGGCCTGTGACAGCCCAGCACAAGCCCCTTTGGTTCAAAGAGGCCCTGCAGTGTCACAATGACCTCTTGATTCCATGAGACCCCACATGTCCGAGTGGCCACTTGCTTCCAAGTGTTTCTGTAGTTGTCCAGGATTCCTTTTGTTCCATGAGGCCCCACATGTCACAATGGCCCTTTGATTCCAGGAGGTTCTGCCCTGTTCCAGGTTTCCTTCAGTTCCATGTGCCCCTGACATGTCACAATGGACTCTTGACACCGTGAGGTTCCACAGTCTCCAAGGGCATTTTTGTTCCACGAGGCCCTGCAGTGTCCCAAGGGCCACTTGATTCCAGGTGGTTGCTCAGTGTCACCAAGGCCCCTTGTTTCCACAAGGTTCTGCAGTGTCTCCTTGTTCCCACTGTTCCATGAGATTCTACAGTATCACACTGGCCCCTTCATTCCATGAGGTTCCACAGTGTCCCTGGATTCCTTTGGCTCCATGAGGCCCTGCACTGTCAGACTGGGCCCTTGATTCTCTGAGGTTCCACAGTGTAACAATGGCCCCTTGGTTCCCTGAGCTTCCAAAATGTTTCTGGGTTCCTGTGCTTTCATGAGGGCCCACGTGTCAAATGGCCCCTGGGTTCCATGAGTATCCACAGTGTCCCAGTTTTCCTTTGTTTCCATGAGGCCCTGGAGTGTCACAATGACCCCTTGGTTCCATGAATTTCAGAATGTCTTAGAATCATAGAATCATAAAATCGATTGGGTTGGAAAAGACCTCCGAGATCATCGAGTCCAACCCTTGGTCCAAATCCAGTCCATTTACTAGATCATGGCACTCAGTGCCACGTCCAATCTGTGTTTAAAAATCTCCAGGGATGTTGAATCCACCACCTCTCTGGGCAGCCCATTCCAATGCCTGATTACTCTCTCTGTAAAGAATTTTCTCCTGATATCCAACTTAAATTTCCCCTGGCGGAGCTTAAGCCCGTGCCCCCTTGTTCTATTGCTGAGTGCCTGAGAGAAGAGACCAACCCCCACCTGGCTAGAACTTCCCTTCAGGTAGTTATAGACGGTGATGAGGTCACCTCTGAGCCTCCTCTTCTCCAGGCTGAACAACCCCAGCTCCCTCAGCCTCTCCCCATAGGACTTGTGCTCAAGTCCCTTGACCAGCCTTGTTGCTCTTCTCTGGACCCGCTCCAGCACCTCAATATCCTTTCTGAACTGAGGGGCCCAGAACTGAACACAATACTCAAGGTATGGCCTCACCAACGCAGAGTACAGGGGAAGGATCACTTCCCTGCTCCTGCTGGCCACGCTATTTTTGATACAGGACAAGATCCCATTGGCCTTCTTGGCCACCTGGGCACACTGTTGGCTCATGTTGAGCTTCCTGTCAATTAGTACCCCCAGGCCCCTTTCTGCCTGGCTGCTTTCCAGCCACTCTGTGCCCAGCCTGTAGCGCTGCAGGGGGTTGTTGTGGCCAAAGTGCAGGACCCGGCACTTGGCTTTATTGAACCTCATCCCATTGGAATCAGCCCATCTCTCAAGTCTATCCAGATCCCTCTGCAGAGCCCTCCTGCCTTCCAGCAGGTCGACACTCCCTCCCAGTTTGGTGTCATCAGCAAATTTGCTGATGATGGCCTCAATCCCCTCATCTAAATCATCAATAAAGATGTTAAACAGGACTGGACCCAACACAGACCCCTGGGGAACACCACTGGTGACCGGCCGCCAGCTGGATGCAGCTCCATTCACCAGCACTCTCTGGGCCCGACCCTCCAGCCAGCTCCTAATCCAGGAGAGGATACACTTGTCCAAGCCATGGGCTACCAGCTTTTCCAGGAGTATATCATGGGAGACTTCACGTCTCTGAAGTGCCACGTCTTCAACCAGCTGTTCCCCTGAGCGTTAAAGGGGTGAGAATCAGATTCCCAGGAGCTGAGTGACATCCAGGGACACCCCATCGCTCTTGTCCAGGAACTGCTCAGGCCCAGGTGGTGCTGGGTGAGGTTTACAGGGCGGAGCAGCCGCTGTCAGTGGCTGACATTGGTCTGAATGACACCTGTCCCCTCAGTCCCCAGGCCGTGGGGTCACAGGGGAGAAACAACAATGGGCTGAATTACCTGGCGCTGCACCCTCGGCTCAGTTGGGCTCCTTGTTCTCCTGCAGATCCAGAGGGTGGCTGGTTCTGTGCCGGGAGCCCAGGCAGGAGCCCAGGATGGGCTCAGGGGGGGCACGTGCCTGCCCTTTGCTGCTCCATCAGAAGGACTCAGGGATGGGCTGTCAGTGGGAGGGGTGGTGGGAAGGAGCCTCCACTCAGGGGCTGGAGCTTCAGCTTCTAAAGAAGGCTGTACTTAATCACAGAGCTGCAACTCAGGATTTCTCCTGGCCTTCCAGAACTTTTCATTTAGCCAGCTGAGAGTGCCCAGGGCACAGCCAGGTTAATGTTTAACTCTTCCAACACTGGGCTCATCCCGAGGATATCCTGTCATCCTGAGAAGGAGGGGAGATGCTGTGCCTGTTCCCTGTGGTTGTGCAGGAAGCAAAACCTTCAAAGCCGTGGCCCTTCTGAAGGAGTTGATCTTGTGTTATTCCTCAGTAGTCAGCACTGAAAATTCTGTATCTGAGACACTGAATGAAAAGGAGAGTTGTCGAGAGGCTTGTTTGGGGGAGAGTGTTTTTTTGTTTGTTTTTGTGGGGGTCTTTTAGTACCAGATGAAGGTTGAATCCTGAAAATCAGTCTTGTCACAGACAAAAACAGTAAAGGCATTTAAATGCCTCAACCTGACCTTGAAGGCAAAGCCCAAACCCAGAAATCCAGACTCTTTGTACTCCGGTGCCCACCCCATTCCCAAACCTGTATTACCAGTATGAAAAGCCAAGCTTTAATCCTGACCCAGCCCAAAAAGCTCTTCCCCTAATCATGAACCAGACACTGCCAGCAGAACAACAAACCCCCCTAAGCTTCTGCCTAATCCCCACCCTGAGCTCTAAACCCCAAGCCCTGACCATTAAACACCCCCACAGCCCTTGGGAGCAGGGTAAGGACATGGAGGGCCCAGAGCAGGCCCAGGGGGTTGGCAGAGGAATGGGAGGTGACCTGGATCTGCTCAGCCCGTGGCACACAAGGAGCAGAGGGGTGGCAATGCTGGCAGGAGTCAGCTGTGCCTCAGGATGCCAAGGGGGCCCAGGGCTGGCAAGGGGCTGGCAGGTCACCTCTGTCCCATCCCTGCCAGGCAGCAGCAGCCTTGGGCACCAAGAGTCAGGGGAGCCGTCTGTGCACACCCCTGAGAGCTGCCCCAGCTGAGAGTCACTCTCAGGGGCCCTGAGAGGAGGACCCTGGGGAACCTGGTGCAGTCAAGGCACCATTCTGACCCTGAGCAACCTCAGGGACTCCAGGGACCACTCTGACACTGCTGGGCATTCTGGAGCTGGAGGGATCTGCAGACACTCTGCAACCCCATGGAATCAAAGGAATCTGTTAGGACACGGGGACCAAAGGAACCTGGGACTCAGTGGAGCCTCAGGAAATCCAGGGACCATTGTGACACTGGAGAACCACATGGAAACAAGGGCCATCTGATGCTCTGGAACTTCCTGGAACCAAGGGGCAATTGTGTCACTCCAAGGACTTCTGGATCCAAAGGAAAACAGGGACACTGTGGAATCTGGGGCCTCATGGAACAGAAAGAACCCTGAGACATTTTGGAAGCTCATGGGATGAAAAGGGCCACTGTGACAATACAGGGCCTCAGGAATGCTGAGTGCTGAATCATTTTGGAACCTCATGGAACCAAGGGGTCATTGTGACATTGCAGGGTCTCATGGAAACAAAGAAACCCTGGGAAACTGCAGAGCCTCCTGAATTTAATGGGCCATTGTGACTCAGGGCAATCTCCTTAAGTCAAGGGGCCACTGTGACACTGCCAGGCCTCATGGAATCAAAGGACTGTGAGGACACTGTGGAATCTCATGGAGCCATGGGGCCACTGCGACTCCCCAGAACTCCATGGAATCAAGCAGACCTGCTGCCTCCCCCCACCCCTGCCGGCTCTGCCAAAGCTTGGGCACCTCTGGAGTCAGCGTTTCCTTTGGCAGCACAACTTATCTCAGACAAGATAGTTTTCCAGAGTTGGCTTCTCCCCCTCTTTTCTGTGGTTTTCTTTTTTTGTTTTTTGTTCCCCTGAGGGGAAAAGGGGGAAGGGAAGCACGTGTTGATCTCTGGTTTTATCTGTATACAAAGGGGAGTTGGGGCGGGGGAAGCCAAAGCGATTTCTCTCTCTATTCTCTCCCTTTTATCCCATTCCCGCCTCCCTCGCCACACCCGGGCGACTGTTTCACCGCCGCCCCTCCTCGCCCGTCCCGCGGGGCAGCTCTTTTAGCTCCGGGGCGGCGGAGACTCCCCCGGCGCGGCCCTTTGGTTTTCCTTTGTTTATTCTCCGGAGCTGATTCCGTTCCGAGCTCGCCCCCCCTCTCTGGCGACCCCCGCCAGGGCCCGTCCCGGGGCGGCTCCTTCAGTGCCACGGGCGGCGGGGACCCCTCGGGGCGGCTCCCCCAGGGCCCCGCCCGCCGCCGCCGCTCCCCGGGGCCCTCCCCGCTTCCTGCCGGGATCGGACACCGCCGGCGGCCCCGGCCCTGCCGGGCTCCATCAGCCTCAGCAATTGCTGCCAAGGAGGGGCCGGGGGCTTCCTCTTGGCCTTCGTCTCCCTGGCGCTGGGGCTCGGCTTCTACCTGCGCCAGAAGGTGAGGGGGGCCCCAGGGGGTCGTGTGTCCCCCCGGAGCGTCTGTGCCCCCCCGGGGACCCCCCACCCCGGTGTCACCCCCTTTTCTCTCCCCACTGAGCTCCTGAGCCGGCGGCAGCCGCAGCCCCTCCCGGGGCCTCGGGCCCAGCCTGGACCCCTCCTGTCCCCGTGAGGATTTTGGGGGGTCATGTGTCCCCCCCCTCCCCTGCTGTCACTCTACCTCTGCCCGGCTGCTCCCAGTGATCCCAGGAAAGCTTCTCAGTTCTCCCCAGTCTTGGTTATTCGGGGGCAGGGGGGGAATCCCAATGCGTGGAACCGAGTTTGGGGGGGGCAGAACCAGCCCTGCGATCGATGAGGAATTGGGACCCCCCTGTGTTCCCCCAATGTCAACCCGCTCTGGGGGGGCTTTGGGAGGGCACCTGCCCCTCAGTGGGCACCCAGCACACACCAAAAGGTGCTGGGAAACCTCCAAAACCTCCCCACAGCCCCTCAAGGACCCCCAAACGCACTCAAAGAACACCCAGGGTCCCCACCGAATCCCTTTTTTTGGGGACTTCTCTGGGCACTGGTGGTGCTGGGAGCCCCCCGGCTGTGGGGGAGGAGCTCTTGGGTGAGTGGGGGGTGGGAAGGGGGCGGTTGGTGGGAAAAGGGGGGTCAGAGGGGACAAAAGGGGTGGTGGGACCCCAAACTGAGTGGGAGGGGAGTGGGACCCCTCAAAAGTGGAGGGGGGCAGGGCACTGTAGTTTGGGGGATGATGGGAATAGGATGGGAGAGGTCAGAAGAGGGGGGAAAGAAGAGGGTGGGACCCCCAAACTGAGCATGAGGGGGCTGGGGAGTGGGGGGATGATGTGGAAGGGGTGGGAAAGGGAGAAAAAATTAAGGGTTGGGACCCCAAAAGTGATCCTGGGCAGGCTGGGGATTGAGGGACCATGGACAAGTGGGAGGAACAGGGAGAAAGGTGGAAAAGGGGGGGTGGGTCTGGCAGGTCCGACGGTCCCATGGGGGTCTTTGGGCACAGGGAGGTTGGTAAAGGGGGTGGCCCCCCTGAGCTCCCAACTTCCTGTGGGGTGCTGGGGGCTGCTGGATCCAATATCAGCCTTGGATCCTGCCAACAGCTTCAGTTTAAGGGAATTACAGAGCTGTGACTGAACCACTTTTGTCCCCCAGGTTTTAATGATGGCAAATAAAATCTATTGATAGAAATGAATTATTTAGGGTTACAAATGATCAGACAAAAGATCTTCATCAGAATTATTTACTGCACAATACAAACACTAAAACTACCAGGAGTACAGGATAAGAGAGGACAGTGCTCTACACGAAAGCAATTGTTGAAACAATTCTACTCAAGCTGGCACAAAAGCAATAATTCTTAATTAGAGATGGATGGAACTCCCCCAGACCAACGCTCGTGGGGAGATCTCTGCTCTCAACCTCCAGCAGTGACCTTGGGGGTCCCCAGCCAAGGCAGGAATCTCCACACACACCCTCAGGAAGGGTCCTGTTGGAGGAAGCTGCCCCTGGGAAAGGGGACTGGCCTTTTCTGGTCAAAAGGGATGGACTGACAGTCACTGGACTCCAGGGGTTGCCTCCCCATCAGGGGGTTCATTCGGGGTGCAAGCAGCAGCCGAAGCTCTTCCTGCAGCCGGGGCACTCATAGGGGGCCCGTATTGGTGGGTCCGTTGGTGTGAGGTCAAGGCAGAGCTCCTGGAGAAGCTCTTCCCACAGTCCCCACATTTGTAGGACCTCTCCCCGGTGTGGATGTGCCGGTGGGTGATGAGGTTGAAGTTCTGGTTGAAGCCCTTCCTGCAGTCGGTGCAGCAGAAGGGCCTCTCATCCGTGTGCGTCCGCTGGTGCAGGAGGAGACTGGACCTGATCTGAAACGTCTTCCCACATTCCAAGCACTTGTAGGGCCATTTTCCACTGTGGATGCGCTGGTGGGTGCGAAGGGTGGAGCTCTGTCTGAAGCTCTTCCCACATTCCCTACAGGTGTAGGGCCGTTCCCCACTGTGGATGTGCTGGTGTTGGATCAGGTTGGAGTTCTACCTGAAGCTCTTCCCACATTCCCTACATGTGTAGGGCCGTTCCCAAGTGTGGATGTGCTGGTGGGTGAGGAGGTGGGAGTTCTTCCAGAAGCTCTTCCCACATTCCAAGCACCTGAAGGCCTTCTCCCTGCTGGGAGGCTGCTCAGGGACCACCAGGTCAGAGCTCCCCCTCAAGCTCCGGCCGCCTTCCCGGCACAGGCTGGGTCTTTCCTCCTCAGAGCATCCTGGGCTGGCTTTGGAGCCCCTCCTGCGGGGGGATCTCCGGCCCTTTTCCTCCCCGCTGCCTTCCTGCGCCGGGGAGCCCTTCAAAACGGCCTCTCCCACCAGGGTCTCACGGGGGGATTTGTCCTCCGGGCTCTCCGTCCTCACCTCGGGGCCTGGGGCAGGAAGCAAGAAGGACAGGCAGGGGATTTGCCTCCGGCCCACAGGGAAGGCCAAGGACATCCCCCCAACTCCGGCCCCGGCAGGACGGCGGCGCCAGCGGGGTTGTCCTGCAGCCGGGGCCATGCTCGGCTGACAGAGCCAGCACAACACCCGCCCAAAGGGACACTGACTTCCTCCTCACCTGCCTGGGGGGACCAAGGCATCTTCCTCTTCCTCGCAGCCTCCTCCTCCATCCGACCAAGCTTTGGGAAGGACAGATCCTGCTGGGGGGAAAACAAGGGCTGAGCACGTTGGCTTGGGGGTTCCTCCTGCCCAAGTCCATCTCTAGAACTCACCGGGCATCCTGTGTCCATAAAAACCTCCAAAACACCAGGATTAAGCCCAGAAAAACCCAAACCTCTGAGATTCAGCCAGAAAACCCCTCAGAAACAGCGAGATGAACCCCCCCCTCAAACTGCAAAAAGTTAAGGTTCAGCCAGAAAATACTCCAAAATATGAAGACCTGGCCCAAAACTGTCTCCTAGAAGTTCCCCCTCTCTGGTCTCTCCTCTTTGGGGTTCGAGGGGTCTCTCCTGTCTCAGATGCTGGGGGTCCAACTTAAAAATGCTGGCAGTGTTGGGGGTCCCAAGGGTCTCTTCTCCTCTGACTCTCACCTTCAGGGTGCCTTATTCCCAGACATTTCCCCTCTCCAGGTTCTCCACTTTGTTGTCCCGGAGATCCCAGGGGTCCCCACTGTCCAGGCTTCCCCTTCTCCGCACCACCTGTTTCAGGCTCCTGGGGGTCCCGGGGCTCCTCCCTCTCTCGGCAGCTCCCGGGCTCCACACCCACCCCCGGCACTCCCGGGGGGCCCCAAACCCGCTGTGTCCCCCCCGCCGGCACCGGGCTGACAATGGAGCTGGGGGGGCCTGACCCAGCAACACCAACCCCCACTGCAGGGGGGGACCCGCATCCCCCCACCCACTGCAGGGGCTCTGCCCCCAACTCAGCCCAGCACCCCCAAAAAACACCTCCCGCCCTCCAGCAAGAGCCCCCAAGGGTACAGCCCTGCACAAGGACCGGCTGGGCCCAAGGCACCCAAACAGTCCCACAGGCAGGGGGACATCCCGGCTGCCCCCGGCCCTGGGCAGCTCTGCTGCCACAGGCTGTGCCCTCACCATGGCCCTGCAATGGCCCTGCCTGTCCCTCACCCGGGGCCCTGCCCACATCCCTGTCCCTTGGCTCTCTCTCTGCCAGCTCAGTGTGGGGCACACGGGCTGGGGGTCCCTCCCAAGCCCCCCGGGCAGCCGGCGTTGGCTGGGGGGATGTGAGGGCTGGGCCTGCTCAGCACAGCCCCGGCCTCGTGCCCAGCGCCTCTTTCCTGCCCCACACAAGAGCTTCCCGGCCCCCCCAGGGCTCCCCTGCTGCTGCCTCTGCTCCTGGCCCTGCCTTTGCTGCTCCCTTGGCTGGGGCAGCGGCTGCAGGGGGGGATGGCAGCAGCTTCAGCTCCACGGCACTTCCTGGGGGAGCTCAGCCCGGGGGGACGGGCAGGGACCTGATGGGGATGGACAGGGGCCCAGCAGGGACAGACAGGGCCTGCAGGGGAAGGCACAGGGACAACCTGGCCCCCCACACTGCCAGGGCTGTCTCTGCTCCTCCTTGCAGGCTCCGTGGCCAGGCACAGTTGGTGTTCCTGGGTGCCCACCATCTCAGCACTTGCAGCCGCTCAAATCAGCGCCCGCAGCTCTGCAGCAAAGCCCCAGCTCACCTGGCACACAGGGGATGGACACAGCACCTGCTCGGGGATGGGCACACACAGCTTTGTGCCTTCCCCACCACGGGGCTCTCCTTCCTCAGCAGCACCTCTGCCTTGCACTTATTCTCAGCCTCACCTCAGGGACAGCTCTGGGCTCACCTCCGCGCCACTTCTCAGCCTCACCTCAGGGCCTGGGCTCAAGGACAGGAACCTGCAGGGAGGGGACATCAGGTGCAAGCTGAGGGCTGCCTGCCTGCACTGGGCTGGGGGCTTCTTTCTCCTTCTACAACCAGCCCAGAACTCAGCCTGCTTTGCTAACACCACACATTTACAGACTAACCTTGCAGATAGATATGGACAGACATCTCTATCACCCTGGGGATGGAGCCTCAAGCATGTGCTGCCACAGGAATGGCAATCAGAGAATCACAGAATCAGCCACGTTGGAAAAGACCTCCGAGATCATCAAGTCCAACCCTGGATCCAACCCCGCCGTGCTTCCCAGACCATGGCACTGAGGCCACATCCACTCTCACCTTCAACACCTCCAGGGATGGGGACTCCACCCCCTCCCTGCCCAGCCCATTCCAAGGCCTCATTACTCTCTCAGCAAAAAATTCCTTCCCAATATCCAACCTAAACCTCCCCTGGCACAGCTCCAGACCCAGCCCTCTTGTCCTACTGCTGCTTCCTGCCAGAACAGCCCCACCCCCACCTGGCTCCAACCTCCTGGCAGGGACTTGCAGAGAGTCAGGAGGTCTCCCCTGAGCCTCCTCTTCTCCAGCCTCAACACCCCCAGCTCCCTCAGCCTCTCCTCACACCACTTGTGCTCCAGAGCCCTCCTGCCTTCCAGCACATCAACACACCCCCAGCTTGGTGTCACCTGCACATTTGCTGATGAAATGCCTGGTTCTGCAGCAGCTGCAGATGCTCAAGGGGCAGCAGGACCAAGTCAGGGGCCTGGGGGGGCCTGGGGGGCTTTGGGGTGTGGGAGGGTCCTGGGGGAGCTGGGGAGGGACTTTGGGGATTGGGGGGACAAACCAGGACAGACCAGGACAGACCAGGACAGACCAGTACCTCCTCACTGCTCCTCAGATCTCTCCTGAGCTGGACCACGTTGTTGTGGGACACCTGAGCCCCCCCCAGTGCCCTCCCAGTACAGCCCAGTGCCCCCAGTACAGCCCACTGTGTTCCTGTCCCAGGGTGCAAGGTGATCCCTCTTTGGGGGGGTTGGAAGGGATTTGAGGGAGGGCTGGGGGAGATTTGGGGGGATCTGAGGAGTTTGGATGGGGATTTGGGGGTTTTGGGGGAGCTTTGGGTTCATTTAGGGGAGTTAAAAGAGGTCTTGGGGGGTCAAAGGGATCTGTGGGGGGAGGGGATTAAAGGGATAATGGGGGTTAGGGGACATTTGGGGAGTTAATCAGGCTTGGGGGGGAGAGGAGGGACTGCAACACGAGCAGGTGAATCCTGAGACCCATTGGTGTCCCCAAGACTCTCTTGGTGTCCCTAATTCCCCCCTTGACACCCCAAGACAACCCTGGTGTTTTCAGTGTCCCCAGGGCCTCCCCATGGCCATTATTCCTCCCTTGACACCCCCAATTCCACTGTCCCCAAATCCCTTTCCACTGTCCCCAAACCCCATTCCTGATGTCCCCAACCCTCCATCTCACCCCAGGAGACCCCCCTGGACCCTCTGACCACAAAAACAACCCCCTCCCACTCTCACAGAAAGGCCAAGGGCATCTGGGGACACACTGGGGACAGTTGGGGGGGATTTGGGGGGCACTGGGGGATTACTGGGGGATACTGGGACACACTGGGGGGAACCAGGGGGGACTGGGAGGGACTGGGGGGGGAACGGGGGCACACTGGGGTCACTGGCAGAGAACTGGGGAGTTACTGGGGGGCTACCAGGACACACGGGGGGACACTGGGAGGTTACTGGGCCGTACTGAGGGTCACTGAGATCTCATTGGGATATACTGGGGGCACTGGGATCCCCTTACCCGGACGTGGTACATCTCCCTCCCAGGATTTTGGGAAGCATCCCTAGGACCCCTCCCCTTGGGGCTGGGGGAACCCCTAAACCCCACTGCTGGGCTTCAGGGGACTCCACAAAATCCCCTCAAAACCCCTGAAATCCCCCCCTCGCTCGATCCATTGAAACCTCCTCGAGGTCCCCTCAAATCCCCTCAGAGACCTCATCCCTCCCCAGCACCCCCTAAACCCTCCCAGTGACCCGCAAAACCCACTTGGGACTCCCCAAGCCCATTCAGGGACCCCCCAATCCCCCTCAAGGACCCTCAAAACCGTCTGGGACCCCTTAAACCCCCCAGAGACCCCAAAACCGCCTAAAAAGTTCACGCAAAACCCCCACGACCCCCAAGCGTCCTCAGAGACCCTCAAAGCCCACCTGGGACACTCCAAATCTCCTCAGAAACCAAAACCCCCTCAGAGACCCCCAACCCCTTCAGGGACCTTCAACCTCTCAAAACCTCCTCGGGAACCCCCGAACTCCTCGGCTAAGCCCTCCCGAGCCCTCCAGCCTTTCCACCCACAGCCGCGCTCCCCGCAGCCCCCGAGGGGATCCCCAGAGCCCCGCTCTCGCCGCCCCCCCGCCAGCTCTCACAGTTCAGCGCAGAGGCCGCCCCGCCGCCTTCTCCGCCATCGCGGCCTCGCGGACAAAATGGCGCTCGCTCTGCGCGCGCACCGCCTGGACTGACCCGCGCCGCAGCCAATCAGCGCGCGGCCACGGCCCCGGCCCGCCCCCGCCCGCGCGGGGCATTGTGGGAGTTGGAGTCCTTGCGGCGGGACTCGATAGGACGAGTTTGGTTCTTAGTTTTTCGATCTTCTTTTATTTTCTCCTTTTTCTTTCCTTCTTCTTTATTTAGTCCCCTTTTTTCTTTCTCTTTTTTCTTTTTTCTCTTTTCTCTTTGTTCTTTCTTTTTGTTTTTTTTCTCATTTTTTCCTGTTTTTTTCTTTCTTTTTTTTCTCTGAAGTCTAGACAACTTTAGGAATAAATTTAAAAGCCAACACAGTGCTATAAATGTAGGATGTAAATGTAAGGAAGCAGTAATGAAATCTCTGGCAAGACTTCACTCATACTGTGCTCAGTAATCCTTACCACATCATAAAAATCTGGTATCTTAAAAATGTGAGAAGAGAGTTGATCCTAGGAATAAAAGTTATGAGCTGGGAAGACAAGAACAGAAAAGCCCTCGTTCTGAAACAGTCACAGAAAAGGCAAACAACTGAGACACAAATATTAAGTGATGAAAGAGAAGTCACACAAAGAAATATTTTAGAGATATGCAGAAGAATTACAAGCATTGCCCCATTTTGACTAATTCTTCCTTACTTTATTTGCTGTGATAAATAGCAAAACTGTCTGCTTAAAACTGGGAGAATTTTACTGATTAATACACTACAGACCACTGAGAGTTTGTGTGCCAGTTCTGCTTCCCACTCGTTCAGTAAAGCTGAGCAGAACTTCTGATTACACAGAAATGCCAAGTGGCTGCAGACTGGGCTGGAAGGGAGCAAATCACCCTGAAAAACAAAGTCCCAGTGCTGCCTGGGAGTGCAGAAGAGCAGGGACGGTGTCAGGAAAGACATCTCCTGAGAGGAACAGGAACTGAACTCAAGTCCACACACGGGGAGACACTGGGAGGTTACTGGGCCATACTGGGGGTTACTGGGTGCTCACTGGAAGATCACTGGACCATACTGGGGGGAAGTGGGAGATCACTGGAACACACTGGCTGGTTGCTGAGGGGGTTACTGGGAAGTCACTGGGCTATACTGGGGTCTAGGGATCCCCTTACCCAGATGTGGTACATCTCCTCCCCCCGGATTTTGGGAAGCATCCCTAGGACCCCTCCCCTGGGAGCTGGGGGACCCCCTGAACCCCACTGCTGAGCTTTAGGGGACTCCACAAAATCCCCTCAAAACCCCTGAAATCCCCCCTCGACCCATTGAAACCTCCTCAAGGTCCCCTCAAATCCCCTCAGAGACCTCATCCCTCCCCAGCACCCCCTAAACCCTCCCAGTGACCCGCAAAACCCACCTGGGACCCCCCAAGCCCATTCAGGGACTCCCCAATCTCCCTCAAGGACCCTCAAAACCATCTGGGACCCCTTAAACCCCCCAGAGACCCCAAAACTGCCTAAAAGGTCCCCGTAAAGCCCCCCAGGACCCTCAAACCTCTTCAGAGATCCCCAAAGCCCACCTGGGATCCCCCAAATCTCCTCAGAAACTAAAACTCCCTCGGAGACCCCCAAACCCCCTCAGGGACCTTCAATTTCCCCCCCGAGTCCCCTCAAGACACCAAACCCCCTCAGGGACCTCTCAAAACGTCCCCGAGAACCCCCGAACCCACGCGCTAAACCCTTCCGAGCCCTCCAGCCTTTCCACCCACACCCGCGCTCCCCGCAGCCCCCGAGGGGATCCCCAGAGCCCCGCTCTCGCCACAGTCCCCGCCAGATCTTACAGCGACAAACAGGCCCCGGCGCCATCCCCGATTCCCGGAAGCCAAGGCGACGCTCTGCGCGCGCACCGCGTTCAGAAAACACCACCGCAGCCAATCAGCGCGCGGCCCCTGCCCGCACGTTCGCCGCCGCGCCTGCGCTTTGCGCGGTGCGCTGTGGGAGTTGTAGTCCTTGCGGACGATCATAGCGGCCCTTTGCACGTGAGCGGACGAAAGACAAGACGAGGAATAAATAAAGAAGAAATAAAAAAGAAAGAAAAAAGAAAAAACAAAAGAGAAAATAAAGACAGAAAAGCTAAAAACCAAAAAGTCCTATCCTCGCCTACCGCAAGGACTACAACTCGCACAATGCACCGCGCGCGGCGAAGGCGTGGCGGAATGCGGGAAGGGCCGTGGCCGCGCGCTGATTGGCTGCGGCGCGGGTCAGTCCAGGCGGTGCGCGCGCAGAGCCAGCGCCATTTTGGCTTCCGGGATTCCGTGATTGCGGCGGGGTCTGTTTGTCGTTGTGAGTCTGGCGGGGGGGGCGGCGAGAGCGGGGTCTGGGGATCCCCTCGGGGGCTACGGGGAGCGCGGCTGTGAGTTGGAGGGCTCGGGAGGGTTTAGCGGAGGAGTTCGGGGTTCCCGGGGACGTTTTTAGGGGTCCCTGAGGGGATTCAGTGTCCTGAGGGGACTCGGGGGGGAAATTGAAGGTCCCTGAGGGGGTTTGGGGGTCTCTGAGGGGGTTTTGTTTTCTGACGAGATTTGGGGGGTCCCAGGGGGGCTTTGGGGGTCTGTGAGGAGGTTTGGGGGTCCTGGGGGCCTTTGCGGAGACCTTTTAGGCAGTTTTGGAGTCTCTGGGGGGTTTAAGGGGTCCCAGACGGTTTTGAGGGTCCTTGAGGGAGATTGGGGAGTCCCTGAATGGGCTTGGGGGGTCCCAGGTGGGTTTTGCGGGTCACTGAGAGGGTTTAGGGGGTGCTGGGGAGGGATGAGGTCTCTGAGGGGATTTGAGGGGACCTCGAGGAGGTTTTGATGGATCGAGGGGGGGATCTCAGGGGTTTTGAGGGGATTTTGTGGAGTCCCCTAAAGCTCAGCAGTGGGGTTTAGGGGGTCCCCCAGCCCCCAGGGGTCCTAGGGATGCCCCCCAAAATCCTGGGAGGGAGATGTACCACATCTGGGTAAGGGGATCCCAGTGCCCCCAGTGTATCCCAATGACCTCCCAGTGACCCTCAGTACAGCCCAGTAACCCCCCAGTGACCACCCAGTGTGTCCCAGTGACCTCCCACTGTTTTGAAGTATGGGCCAGTGATCCTCCAGTGAGCACCCACTAACCCCCAGTATGGCCCAGTAACCTCCCAGTGTCCCCCCGTGTGTCCTGGTAATCCCCCAGTAACTCCCCAGTTCTCTGCCAGTGACCCCAGTGTGCCCCAGTTCACCTCTAATCCCTCCCAGTGCCCTCCCAGTGTCCCTCAGTTCCCCCCCAGTCCCTCCCAGTGCCCCCTGGTTTCCCCCACTGTGTCCCAGTATCCCCCAGTAATCCCCCAGTGCCCCCCAAATCACCCCCAGCTGTCCCCAACGTGTCCCCAGATGCCCTTGGCCTTTCTGTGAGAGTGGGAGGGGGTTGTTTTTGTGGTCAGAGGGTCCAGGGGGGGCTCCTGGGGTGAGATGGAGGGTTGGGGACATCAGGGATGGGGTTTGGGGACAGTGGAAAGGGATTTGGGGACAGTGGAATTGGGGGTGTCAAGGGAGGAATAATGGCCATGGGGAGGCCCTGGGGACACTGGAGACACCAGAGTTGTCTTGGGGTGTCAAGGGGGGAATTAGGGACGCCAAGAGAGTCTTGGGGACACCAATGGGTCTCAGGATTCACCTGCTCGTGTTGCAGTCCCTCCTCTCCCCCCCCAAGCCTGATTAACTCCCCAAATGTCCCCTAACCCCCATTATCCCTTTAATCCCCTCCCCCCACAGATCCCTTTGACCCCCCAAGACCTCTTTTAACTCCCCTAAATGAACCCAAAGCCCCCCAAAAACCCCCAAATCCCCATCCAAACTCCTCAGATCCCCCCAAATCTCCCCCAGCCCTCCCTCAAATCCCTTCCAACCCCCCCAAAGAGGGATCACCTTGCACCCTGGGACAGGAACACAGTGGGCTGTACTGGGGGCACTGGGCTGTACTGGGAGGGCACTGGGGGGGGCTCAGGTGTCCCACAACAACGTGGTCCAGCTCAGGAGAGATCTGAGGAGCAGTGAGGAGGTACTGGTCTGTCCTGGTCTGTCCTGGTTTGTCCCCCCAATCCCCAAAGCCCCTCCCCAGCTCCCCCAGGACCCTCCCGCACCCCAAAGCCCCCCAGGCCCCCCCCAAGCCCCTGACTTGGTCCTGCTGCCCCTTGAGCATCTGCAGCTCCTGCAGAACCAGGCATTTCATCAGCAAATGTGCAGGTGACACCAAGCTGGGGTGTGTTGATGTGCTGGAAGGCAGGAGGGCTCTGGAGCACAAGTGGTGAGGAGAGGCTGAGGGAGCTGGGGGTGTTGAGGCTGGAGAAGAGGAGGCTCAGGGGAGACCTCCTGACTCTCTGCAAGTCCCTGCCAGGAGGTTGTAGCCAGGTGGGGGTGGGGCTGTTCTGGCAGGAAGCAGCAGTAGGACAAGAGGGCTGGGTCTTGAGCTGTGCCAGGGGAGGTTTAGGTTGGATATTGGGAAGGAATTTTTTGCTGAGAGAGTAATGAGGCCTTGGAATGGGCTGGGCAGGGAGGGGGTGGAGTCCCCATCCCTGGAGGTGTTGAACGTGAGAGTGGATGTGGCCTCAGTGCCATGGTCTGGGAAGCACAGCGGGGTTGGATCCAGGGTTGGACTTGATGATCTCGGAGGTCTTTTCCAACCCAGCTGATTCTGTGATTCTCTGATTGCCATTCCTGTGGCAGCACATGCTTGAGGCTCCATCCCCAGGGTGATAGAGATGTCTGTCCATATCTATCTGCAAGGTTAGTCTGTAAATGTGTGGTGTTAGAAAAGCAGGCTGAGTTCTGGGCTGGTTGTAGAAGGAGAAAGAAGCCCCCAGCCCAGTGCAAGCAGGCAACCCTCAGCTTGCACATGATGTCCCCTCCCTGCAGGTTCCTGTCCTTGAGCCCAGGCCCTGAGGTGAGGCTGAGAAGTGGCGCGGAGGTGAGCCCAGAGCTGTCCCTGAGGTGAGGCTGAGAATAAGTGCAAGGCAGGGGTGCTGCTGAGTAAGGGCAGCCTCGTGGTGGGAAAGACCTGAAGCTGTGAATGCCCATCCCTGAGCAGGTGCTGTGTCCATCCCCTGTGTGCCAGGTGAGCTGGGGCTTTGCTGCAGAGCTGCGGGCGCTGATTTGAGCGTCTCCAAGTGCTGAGATGGTGGGCACCCAGGAACACAAACTGTACCTGGCCACGGAGCCTGCAAGGAGGAGCAGAGACAGCAGTGTCAGTGTGGGGGTCCAGGTTGTCCCTGTGCCTTCCCCTGCAGGCCCTGGCTGTCCCTGCTGGGCCCCTGTCCATCCCCATCAGGTCCCTGCCCGTCCCCCCGGGCTGAGCTCCCCCCAGGAAGTGCCGTGGAGCTGAAGCTGCTGCCATCCCCCCCTGCAGCCGCTGCCCCAGCCAAGGGAGCAGCAAAGGCAGGGCCAGGAGCAGAGGCAGCAGCAGGGGAGCCCTGGGGGGGCCGGGAAGCTCTTGTGTGGGGCAGGAAAGAGGCGCTGGGCACGAGGCCGGGGCTGTGCTGAGCAGGCCCAGCCCTCACATCCCCCCAGCCAACGCCGGCTGCCCGGGGGGCTTGGGAGGGACCCCCAGCCCGTGTGCCCCACACTGAGCTGGCAGAGAGAGCCAAGGGACAGGGCCACGGGCAGGGCCCCGGGTGAGGGACAGGCAGGGCCATTGCAGGGCCACGGTGAGGGCACAGCCTGTGGCAGCAGAGCTGCCCAGGGCCGGGGGCAGCCGGGGGTGTTGGGACCAGCCAGTGGTGGGGCCGAGCAGAGCACGAGGCCTCTTGCAGAGCCCTGGAGCAGCCTCCCACTTGCCAGCCCCGCCCTGGTGGGGTGACACTGTCCCCTCCCTCCAGGACACTGCCCCAGAAATCTTCATGGGGGCCTTTTGTGTCTATTCCTGGTTGCTGATTCCTGCTGGGGACCTGAGGGCCCCTCTGCAATCCCATCCATGGGGCACAATCTCCTCTGCAGAGCTCGACTCCCTTCAGACTTTACAGGGAAATCTGTGCTGGCAGCTGTATCCTGAGCCCCAGGGCAGTTTGTATCCCCAAGTGCTGATCCATCCTGGGGACCCAAGGGATCCTTTGCCATTCCATCCATGCAGCAGGAGTCACCCTCCTGCCCTTGACTTCCTGCAGAGGAACAAGTGCCATCTCTCTGTTTGGGAGAAGCCAGATGCTGCCCCCGGGCCATCAGAAGTGGTGCTGAAGCCTCTTTCAACCCAGCCCCGGGTACAGTTTTCTCATCCCCTCACCGAGTGCCCGCTGCCCCAGCCAGCACTGACCAACCAGGGCGTTTGGCACACTGGGATTGGTGGTTTGGAGAAACAGCCCCGGACTGGCAGGGGGCCAGATAAGCTCGAGCAACAGCCCTGGTGAGTTTGAAGTGATACTGCATTAATACAGCTTTTGATTAATATACAGCAACTCAATCAAGTGCTCATGAAATGATCTCATTCCCCTCATTCTCCCAATTAAACACTTTTCTTTGGGCTGAATCTTCATATTCTGGAGTACTTTTTGGCTGAATCCTAACTTTTTGCCGTTTGGGAGGGTTCATCTTGCTATTTCTGAAGGGTTGTTTGCCTGAGTATCGATGGTTTGGGTTTTCTGGGCTGAATCTTGGTGTTTTGGAGGTTTTTATGGACACAGGATGCCTGGTGAGTTCTAGAGATGGACTTGAGCAGGAGGAACCCCCAAGTCAACGTGCTCAGCCCTTGTTTTCCCCCCAGCAGGATCTGTCCTTCCCAAAGCTTGGTCGGATGGAGGAGGAGGCTGCGAGGAAGAGGAAGATGCCTTGGTCCCCCCAGGCAGGTGAGGAGGAAGTCAGTGTCCCTTTGGGCGGGTGTTGTGCTGGCTCTGTCAGCCGAGCATGGCCCCGGCTGCAGGACAACCCCGCTGGCGCCGCCGTCCTGCCGGGGCCGGAGTTGGGGGGATGTCCTTGGCCTTCCCTGTGGGCCGGAGGCAAATCCCCTGCCTGTCCTTCTTGCTTCCTGCCCCAGGCCCTGAGCTGAGGACGGAGAGCCCGGAGGACAAATCCCCCCGGCAGAGCCTGGTGGGAGAGGCCGTTTTGAAGGGCTCCCCGGCGCAGGAAGGCAGCGGGGAGGAAAAGGGCCGGAGATCCCCCCGCAGGAGGGGCTCCAAAGCCAGCCCAGGGTGCTCTGAGGAGGAAAGAGCCAGCCTGTGCCGGGAAGGCGGCCGGAGCTTGAGGGGGAACTCTGACCTGGTGGTCCCTGAGCAGCCTCCCAGCAGGGAGAAACCCTTCAGGTGCTTGGAATGTGGGAAGAGCTTCAGGATCAGCACCAACCTCCTCAAGCACCAGCTCATCCACACCGGGGAACGTCCCTACACATGTAGGGAATGTGGGAAGAGCTTCAGGGACAGCTCCAACCTGATCCGACATCAGCGCATCCACACTGGGGAACGGCCCTACATGTGTGGGGAATGTGGAAAGAGCTTCAGGCAGAGTTCCCACCGCATCCAACACCAGCAAATCCACACTGGGAAACATCCCGAGAAAAGGGTGGGAGAGGGGGACTAAGGGGAGGGGGGATTCCGGGAGCAGGGTTGCCGTGGGGGTTCCTCCGTGTCCCCATGCCTTGATCCCTGGAGAGCGAGGGAGGCTGGAGAGAGGGGGGAGCTGTGAGAGCCTGGAGAGCCTGGAGAGGGGGGAGCTCGGGCCCCCTGTGCCGAGCCAGCGTTCAGGGCCGTGCTGTTGGTGCCAAATTGCCCCTGGTCAGGCTGAACCCAGAGCCCACCCACATGTCAGGGGGCCCGATCTGCTCCCTGCTCTCGTTGACATGGGGCAGTCTCTGATGTCCCCCCGCCTGTGGGACTGTTTGGGTGCCTTGGGCCCAGCCGGTCCTTTTGCATGGCTGTGCCCTTGGGGACTCTGGGGGCAGGGCAGGAGGTGTTTTTTGGGGGTGCTGGGCTGAGTTGGGGGCAGAGCCCCGGCGGTGGGCGGGGGATGCGGGTCCCCCCCACGGTGGGGGTTGGTGTTGCTGGGTCAGGCCCGGCCGGCTCCATTGTCAGCCCGGTGCTGGCGGGGGGGACACAGCGGGTTTGGGACCCCCCAGGAGTGCCGGGGGGTGTGGAACCCGGGAACTGCCGAGTGTGGAGGGCGGAGCGGGGCGATGGCAGAGCTGGGGGACCCCCGGCAGCCTGGGGGGGGGAGCACGGAGAGGGAGGAGCCCCGGGACCCCCGGGAGCCTGAAACGGGGAGTGCGGAGAAGGGGAAGCCTGGACAGTGGGGACCCCTGGGATCCCTTGAACAACAAAGTGGAGAACTTGGAGAAGGGGATTGTCTGGGAACGCGGCACCCTGAAGGCGAGAGTCAGAGGAGAAGGGACCCTTGGGACCCCCAACACTCCCAGCATCCCTAAGTGGGACCCCCAGCATTCCAGACAGGGCAGACCCTCCAAACTGCAGGGGAGACAGACTAGAGAGGGGGAACTTCTGAGAGAGTTTTTTTGGGCTGAATGTTCATAGTTTGGAGTATTTTCTGGCTGAACCCTAACTTTTTGCCGTTTGTGGGGGAGGTTCATCTCGCTCTTTCTGGGGGATTGTTGCCTGAATCTTGCATGTTTGGGTTTTATTGGCTGAATCTTGGTGTTTTGGAGGTTTTTATTGTCACAGGATGCCCGGTGAGTTCTAGAGATGGACTTGGGCAGGAGGAACCCCCAAGCCAACACGCTCAGCCCTTGTTTTCCCCCCCATCAGGATCTGTCCTTCCCAAAACTTGGCCAGATGAAGGAGGCTGCGAGGAAGAGGAAGATGCCTTGGTCCCCCCAGGCAGGTGAGGAGGAAGTCAGTGTCCCTTTGGGCAGGTGTTGTGCTGGCTCTGTCAGCCGAGCATGGCCCCGGCTGCAGGACAACCCCGCTGGCGCCGCCGTCCTGCCGGGGCCGGAGTTGGGGGGATGTCCTTGTCCTTCCCTGTGGGCCGGAGGCAAATCCCCTGCCTGTCCTTCTTGCTTCCTGCCCCAGGCCCCGAGGTGAGGACGGAGAGCCCGGAGGACAAATCCCCCCGTGAGCCCCTGGTGGGAGAGGCCGTTTTGAAGGGCTCCCCGGCGCAGGAAGGCAGCGGGGAGGAAAAGGGCCGGAGATCCCCCCGCAGGAGGGGCTCCAAAGCCAGCCCAGGGTGCTCTGAGGAGGAAAGAGCCAGCCTGTGCCGGGAAGGCGGCCGGAGCTTGAGGGGGAGCTCTGACCTGGTGGTCCCTGAGCAGCCTCCCAGCAGGGAGAAGGCCTTCAGGTGCTTGGAATGTGGGAAGAGCTTCAGGCAGAGCTTCAACCTGATCCGACACCAGCACGTCCACAGTGGGGAACAGCCCTACCCATGTGGGGAGTGCGGGAAGAGCTTCAGGGACAGCTTTGACCTGATCCAACACCAGCACATCCACACTGGGGAACTGCCCTACACATGTAGGGAATGTGGGAAGAGCTTCAGGTACAAGTCTACCCTGATCCGACACCAGCAAATCCACACTGGAGAACGGCCCTACCCGTGTGGGGAATGTGGGAAGAGCTTCAGGACGAGCACCAACCTCCTCACCCACCAGCGCATCCACAGCGGGGAACGGCCCTACACTTGTGTAGAATGTGGGAAGAGCTTCACGGACAAGTCTACCCTGATCCGACACCAGAGCATCCACACAGGGGAACGGCCCTACAAGTGCTTGGAATGTGGGAAGAGGTTTAGGACCAGCTCACATATCCTCCTGCACCAGCGGACGCACACGGATGAGAGGCCCTTCCGCTGCACCGACTGCGGGAAGGGCTTCAGGCAGAACTCCCACCTCGTTACCCACCGGCGCACCCACACCGGTGAGAGGCCCTTCAAGTGTGGGGAGTGTGGGAAGAGCTTCCCCAGGAACTCTGCCTTGACCTCACACCAACAGACCCACCAGTAAGGGAAGCTGTATGTGTGCCCTGACTGCAGGAAGAGCTTCAGCTGCTCCTTCCAGCCTGAATGAACCCCCTGATGGGGAGGCAACCCCTGGAGTCCAGTGACTGTCAGTCCATCCCTTTTGACCAGAAAGGGCCAGTCCCCTTTCCCATGAAACAGGAGCCAGGCCTAAAAGATAACTGAGATATCTTGGCCTGCTAAGAAACCCCAATACCTGTGTTGCTGGAAGAACATTTTAGGAGCACTGGTTAATATGTTCTGTTCTGCTCACTGGACCAAAGGCCTTCATATGGAAAGAATAGGAGTAGCACACACACAGTAATAATTTAGGTAAACTAGATGTTTGAATAAGATCTAGAAGGCCCAGAGCTAGGATTTTGCAAGCTTGAAGAATTCAGGTCACCTAATTGAAGAGGTCAAATTGAGGAAGACGTCCATGGCGACCACCAGAGGGAGGAAGGCTTGAGGAGAAGACCCCCACAGTAGAAGACTGCGCATGTCTGGAAAGACTCTGCCCAGAGACCAGCCTGCTTATTAATATGTATAATAAATGATGTAACCATGTATCTAAAGTGTATAAAATAGCTTGCTTTTGCACTTTTAAGTTGAGCAAGTTTGTCCAGTGTGAGCTGGCTTGCTCCCAACATTGAATAAACAAATACCTTGCTGCTTAAAGATAAAAAAAGTCTCTGAGCAGTCTTTCGGACCAAGTTTTTCAGATTCATTTGGCAGCTCACGACAGGACACCTTCTCCACCCGGCTGCGGAATCCCTCGGAGGACGGGACCCCCTTGGGTGCCCTCGGGTGAGTCTTTTTACCTGAAGGGTCTCCCTTCTTCGGTGGATTCTTGTGGGGGCTGGACAAGAACACTGCCTATTGATAAAAGGTATTTGTATCTGGTTTCTGGTTTTGTCTATTCTGGTTCTGGTTATTCTGGTTCTGGATTCCCATAAGCCGAAGGCGGGACGCCGGCACTCGCAGGGATATGGAAGAGGACGCTCTTCCAGGGGAACATCCCCTCTGGTTTGGTCTGGTCTGGTTTTGTTTGTATTTGGCCAAATAATGTTTATTTTGAGGGAAACAAGGTTGTCTTGTTTGTTTTCAGAAAAGTTTTTGTGTACCTGATACACCTTGCTTGAAACATCCAGGAGCACAGAGTTCAAGGTATTATCATGCTAAGAGTTGCTATATGAGAGGTAGTGCTGAAGAGTTAACTATAAGCACACCACTTTGGATAAGACCTAGAATTAAGATTTGTTCATTTTGCAACTGTGGTTATATGTACAAGCCTTGTGTAACGGATGTAAGGTTTGCCTCCCCGACAGACAAGGCTGGGTCAGAACCAGTGTGCATATTGCAGAAAAGAGGGACACTGGAAGCAAGAATGCCCTGAATTAACAGGGGGAAATACAGGCATAGGAGGGGCTGTTGTTGCTTACAGAGTACTGGGTGAAGGGGGGGGGCAGTGGGCCAGCACCTAGGGGACCTGCTGGTAAAAACTAAGCTAGGGGAAGAAAAAGAAGAATTAGATTTTCTAATTGATACCAGGGCTACACCTTCTGTTTTGAATCAAAAATTAATACCTAGAAGTGATAAATATGTTTAAGTCGTGGGTGCCACTGCCCAATCAGAAAAGCTTTCTTTTGAAACCCCTGAAGTTCAAAATTGGAAAATCTGGGAACTGTAATAGAATTCAAACAGGGTAAAATTGAATTTAAGGTAAAGGAAGAACAATTAATAGCAACTCTGAGTTTAGCAATGAGCCATGTGGAGCCAAGCCAGGATCATTCAAATGTCAATCAAATTTTAGATCAGGTATACCCAGGAGTTTGGGCTACTGAAACACCAGGAAAATCGAAATGGCAGCTCCCATTCAAATAGAATTACGGCCAGGAGCAAACCCAGTAATTAGGAAGCAATATGCACTGAGGCTAGAAAATAGAAAAGGAATTGAGCCAATAATAGATAGCTTCTTGAAATTAGGGCTTTTTGTAGAGTGTGAATCAGATTTCAACACCCCAATTTTACCAGTCAAGAAGCCAAATGGAACACATAGGTTGGCTCAGGATTTAAGAGCAGTAAATAAAATAGCTAAAACATACATGCAGCTGTTGCAAACCTATATACCCTATTAACAATATTAAAAGAAAATCTAATTTGGTTCACAGTATTAGACTTAAAAGATACCTTTTTCTGCCTTCCCTTAACACAGGAAAGTCAAAGGATATTTGCCTTCAAGTGGGAAAATCCCACCCCAGGAAGGAAAACTCAGCTCATTTGGACAGTGTTACCTTAAAGGTTCAAAAATTTTCCCACAATTTTGGGAATCAATTAGCTAAAGAATTGGAACAATGGCAGTCACCACCAGGAGAGGGTGTGCTTTTATAATATGTGAATGATCTATTGATTGTTACTGAAAAACAAGAAGAATGTGTCCAATGGACAGTAAACCTCTTAAACTTTTTGGACTTAAATGGGTATCAAGTCTCTCAACAGAAAGCTCAGCTGGTCCAGGAGAAAGTCATGTACCTGGGATATGAAGTATCGAGAGGACAATGATCTCTGGGGACAACGAGAAAGGAAACCATCTGCCAGACACCGAAACCACAGATGGTGAGAAACCTTCGAGCCTTTCCAGGAATGACAGGTTGGTGTTGTTTATAGATATATCAGTATGGACTAATTGCAAAGCCTTTATATGACCTGCTGAAAATGACTAAGGGCAACCTCATCTGGACCCCTGAAGCAAGTGGAGCCTTCAAACAACTGAGGTGAGAACTCATAAGGACTCCGGCGTTGGGATTGCCTGACGTAAGGAAGCCCTTTTGGTTGTTCTCCCATGAACGACAAGGAATGGCTCTGGGGGTCCTGGCTCAGCAACAAGGGCCATACAAAAGAGCAGTAGCCTACTTCTCCAAGCAATTGGATGAAGTAAGCAAAGGATGGCCCACCTGCCTAAGGGCAGTACCAACAATGATCATAAATATAGAAGAAGCCAGGAAATGTACAATGGGACAGAAAATGACTGTGTTAGTGTCCCACACAGCATCTACAGTACTGGAAGAGAAAGGAAATCATTGGCTGTCACCCTCCCAGTTTCTGAAATATCAGGTAATCCTGGCTGAATCAGATGACATAACCATTCAGGTGACTAACATTGTTAACCCAGCTTCATTCCTAGAAGGGAGAATCTCAGCTGTACCTGTCATGCAGGACTGCCTGGAAACCATTGAAGCAGTGCACTCCAGCTGCCTGGACCTTAAAGAAGAACCACCCCTGGATGCAGAAGACTGGTTTACCGATGGCAGCAGTTTCATAAGACAAGGTGTGAAGATGGCTGGGTATGCTGCGACCACCACTACTGAGGTAATCAAATCAAATCCTTTTCCCGCAGGAACCTCAGTCCAGAAAGCAGAAGTGATAGCTCTCATTTGAGCTTTAGGATTGGCAAAAGGGAAAAAAATTAACACCTGGACTGACTCCAAATATGCCTTTGGCATAGTTCACGTTCATGGAGCAATTTGGAAAGAAAGAGGACTTTTAACTCTTCAAGGAAAAGTTGTGAAATATGCTGAAGAAACTCTACGATTCTGTACAACTCCCCTCTCAGGTGGCAATTATGCACTGCCAAGGACACCTGAAAGGTAACACTGTCCTGGAAATAAGAAACAGAAAAGCTGATGCAGGAGCTGAATTAGCTGCTGCAAGAAGTAAAGAACTACCAGTAGCAGCTTTAGTGCTAGAAGAACTAGACACAGATCAACAGGTAGAATATCAAGAAACAGATTATAAGTGGATACATGAAAATGAAGGTAAGCTGTTAGACGATGGGTGAGGTTAACTAAAAACAGGTCAGTTAATACTGTTAGAAAAATTAGTGTGGCAATTTGTAAAAGTAAAACATGATAAAGCTATTGGGGCTTAGACTCACTCTATTAGCATTTAAGGACTAGAGTAGCAGGACCAAATTTATTTACCACAATAGAGCAAGTCACATCCCAATGTGAACTTTGTGAACAATGTGAACAAAAATACACCAAAGGGCAATAAGTAAAGGGCATTTCCCAGGTGAAATTTGGCAAATTAATTTCTCTGAGCTCCCAAGAAAAGGGGGGGAGTCCTGTTATCTCTTAGTTTTGACTGACACATTTTCTGGATGGCCTGAAGCTTTCCCATGTAGAAAAAGAATGAATCAAAAGGAGTGGTTAAAGTCTTGTTGAATGAGATTATACCATGGTTTGGAATACCTAAGAGCATGTCTTCAGATAGAGGTTCACACTTTTGTGCATGAATTGTATAAGCAATAAGTAAAGCACTAAAAAATCAATTGGCAACTGCATACGCCCTACAGACCACAAGCAAGTGGGCAAGTAGAAAAGATGAATCATCTCATTAAACAACAAATTGCTAAAATCTGTCAAGAAACAAATTTTCATTGGTATCAAACTTTACCTATTGCTTTAATCAGGCTAAGGGTCAAGCCGAGATCAAAAGAGAAACTGAGTCCATTTGAAATTCTATTGGGCAGACCCTACATGATGCAAACTGTGAACAGTGAAGCTGTAGATCAAATCAGTAATCAGAATGTGTACGATCATGTTATGGCTGTAGGGAAACAATTGCAGAAAAATGCTACAGTGGTGTTAGAACACCAACCCAAGCAGCCTGACTGTAAGTTACATCCATTCAACCCTGGTGATCGGGTACATGTTAAGAATCTTTCAGGAGAACCACTATGAGAGAAGTGGGATGGACCCTTCCAGGTGTTGATGACCACCTTCACAGTGATCTGGGTGAAAGAGAAACCCACGTGGATCCACTACTCTCGAGTCAAGAGTGTTCCAGAGGAAGCATGGACCTCGGGAGAGGAATCATCTACTCTCAAGCCTTCTCAATGCTGGTCTTTGGACTGATAAGTACATTGGTGTTAGATCAAGCCCTTGCCCAGAACTCATCATGGTCTCAGGCCTATAATGGGGTCTCTGGTCTATTATTTTATTTACAACCAGATCTTCCGCCTCGGCCAGCCCAAATGAACCAATACAATGCATCTGTTATAGTCCTCCAAGGAACGAGGGTACTGAATAATTGGTAAAATCCTGGTACCCCACACCACGCAAGTGTTTTAATAGGAAAAATTGGAGAACGAACTCGAGTTGGATGCAAAGCGTATAAACCACCCTCACAGATCAGATGGTCACCCAAAATTGACATTACTGTGAAAGTATTTCTGACCTACCCGTATGACTACGGAAATGTAATTAGTGGGCATGCATGTGATTCTGATCAATGTTGGCACACCTTCACTCTAGATAAATCAGTTTACCACCACCAGCTCTACAACTCCTTCTTTAACCTGTGAGAGTGTTCACAATTTAACTTTTTCTGGACCTTACGTAATTAGCCCACATATTTACTGAAAACAGTTAAAAAAAAACCATTCAAGTAAACATATCACACATACAAAAAGACTGTCAGCCCTATATTCAGCAAAGTCTTGAGGGCTGGAATGCATGGTTTGGCACAGGATTAGGTGACCTAAACACCATAGACCAAGAAGTGTTAGTGAGTAAACTAAGTGCCATCACTTCTGATTTGGGAAAACTCAAAGTCCCTTTAAGATCATCGTTGCTTACTTTGGCAGAAACACAATCATTGGCAGTTAGGTTGCTAACATTAGTAGCTAACCACACTGCAGGGGATTTTACCAAGATTATTGACTATGCTGGTACCATCCATAAAAGGTTTGCACTTGCAATACAATGTCTCCAAACTCAATAGTGGGTACAATCTGTAGCTGCAGGAATATTAAGAGAAGGAACTTCAGGAATACTGCTACAAGAGGTAAGAGAAATAATAGCTAGAAACAGTTCCACTACACAATTTGAAAAAAATTACCAAGCGTGGTGGCAGTTAGTGAACTTCACTTACAACCCTCAACATGAACAAATTGAAGCTTATGTACTCACTATCAGTGCAGCCAAAGAAAAGACCATCTTTCCTATCCTGACATTAGGAGCCATACACCAAAACGTAATTGTCAGACCCACAGACCATAATGTTTGGGCAAGTTATGATCATACCAAGAAAAAGTGGCAGCCAGTCAGTACTGAGGCATGTACTCCTAAAGGACAATTAGGATATATCTGTGAAAATGCTGTAGTAGAAAATGAAGATTTATGCTTAGATACTGAGAATAGTGTGTGTACCTTTGAAATGCTTCCCCATGCTAAAACCCAGTCACAAGTTTATTATGTAGGAAATGGATGTGCATGTGTTAGAATCTTTTGTGTTAATTTTACCATAGATACTTGTCATGAAGTAGTGAGCTGTACTAGTTTTTTGTTTTACTAAAGTAATAGGCTGTGATTTTAACTATACAATTTCAATAACTACTGAGCAATTAATTGAAAATGATTATTTGTTGTATCATGATGTACATAAATTACTAATAGGAATAGACATAAGTCTTTCCAAAAGATGCTTGAACACCCAGATATAGAAAAGATGGTGCAAGAGGTGAATAAAACACAAAGGTAGAGCAAGTAGAAGAACATAATTGATAGGACATCTTTACAGGGTACCCCCTACAGCATCACAAGTGTTTCACTATTAAATACATCCAATATTGGTTTTAGGAGCCGTCATGATTCTGCTATCCCTTTTAAATGCCTAGCTATGGTACAAATTAAGTACCATGGTCAAAAGGATGCAGATAATTTAGACAGTGATGCATACCTATCAAAACCCATTGGAACTTGACGAAGGAATTCGTAAGTTATAAATAAAAAGGGGGGAATGAAAAAGGAGGCCAGGCCCAAAAGAGTTAACTAAGAAATTTGGGCCTGCTAAAAAGCTACCAACATCTAAAACCATCTGTGCTCATTCTGTTCTACTTACTGGACCAAAGCTTAAGAGAATAGTACAGGAACATGTCATAGGCCTAGTGGTAATAAATTAGAAATGCGGCAGGATCAGGTAGACATTTGAATAGAAGAAACAGGCCGGGAGCCAGGGCTTTTTCCAAGCTTGAGTGAGCGGGTCAAGAACAATGGAAGAGAAGAAAGGTCAAGCTGAGGAAGATGAGTTGAAGTCCCCAGATCCATGGAGGAAGAGTGGAAGTCCCCTCAGGATTGAGGGCCAAGCGGAGCACCGCCCCAAGCCCCGCCTGAGCTCCACCTATACTCCACCTGTTATTGATATGCATAGATAGTTGTAGTAATCACTTGAATATGCATTTAATCACATCTGAACATTGTATAAAAATGCTGATTTTGTGTGAAACCTTCAAGCAAGTTTGTCCAGTGCAAGCTGGCTTGCTCCCAACATTGAATAAATAAATACCTTGCTGCTTAAAGATAAAAAAGTCTCTGAGCAGCTTCTTGGAACGATTTTTCGGACTCAACTGTCCTGCAGAGCCCTGTGTTGTTGGAGGCCTCAGTGCTCTGGCAGTCGGTGCCAGTCCTGCTGCAGGACTGTCCAGGGACTGCAGGCAGGGACAGCCACGGGCACTGCTGGCACAGAGCTGACCTCTGCAGCAGCACTGCCATCCTGCAGGGGCATCTCCTCAGGCCAGGGCCTCAAAGCTTCCATCTGCTTTCCACTTTGCTCTCCAGGATGTGCCCAACACAACGCCCTGCAGAGGAAAACAGCAGTGACCAGCACAAGGGGGGGAGTGCTCAGGGTGGGGGCACCCAGCAGTGCCCTGGCACAGCCAGCGCCGCTCCCAGCACTGGCCTCTCACCCCAGGCCATTGGGCTTGTTCTTCCCTCCAAGGAGGGACAGCAAATGACCAGCTCAGGAGTCCATGTTTGCACTGCATGGACAAGACATGCCCCTGTGTCATGGCTTGGGGCTGGGGGGGTGGAAGGCTTAGACAAAGTTGATGGCAGAAGCCGTCTCGTTGAGCTACGAGGTGCAGAAAGGACCCCCTTGCTTTCCAAATTCCTTCTCAGAGAGGAACCTGGCTGTGGCTGGATCCAATCTCAGGCTCAGAGTTTGGTTTAGATTGAAGGAATTATGGAGGTGTGATTCAATCACTTTGTTCTGCAGGTTTTAGTGATGGCAAATCAGAAATATTTCTATAAAATGAATTATTTATTATGACAAATGAACAGACAATTAATCAGACAAGAGAACAGATGAAAGACATTAAACAGAATCATTTACTGTGCAATATAAAAGCCAAAAACTCCTAGTAGTATAGTGTAAGATAGGACAGTGCAGTCTATCAAAGTCATTCTATTAAAGCAATTGGATCAGAGCCAGCAAAAATAAACAATCCTGAGGCAGAGATTGAGGTAACTCACCCCACAAGGACAGGGGGTAGTTCTCTCTCTTTCACTTAACCCCTGGGCAGTGCCCATGAAGAGCTGTCCCTGCTTCATGGCAGAAGCTCCACACACTTCAGGGAAGTCTGGGGAAGAATCTGCCATGTGAAAGTTGGATGGGGCTTTTATAGTTATCAAGGGTTTGACTGCCAGACATATTTGTGGGCCAGGGAGCAGCTTCTCTGTCAAATCCTGCTTCAGAAAGCAGGATGTGTGTTTGAAGTTTCATGAAGCATTTTGGGTTTAGCATAATTCAACATTATAAACAGCACCTTGACACCAGCAGTAACTCACCACAGAGAGCTTGCATTGTTTGCATTCTCTGACCATTTTTTAGGTATTATCAGAGCAGAGCATCCTGCCAGAAATGGCCCCTTGATTCCATGATGTTCCAAAAACTCTCAGTGCTCTTTTAGTTCCATGAGGCCTCTCAGTGTTACAATGGACCCTTGGTTCCATGAGGTTCTGGAGTGTGACAATTGCCCTGATGATTTCATGAGTTTCCACTACTTCTCCAGGATTCCTTTGGTTCCATGAGGCTTGAGAGAGTCACAATGGCCCCTTGATTCCATGAGGTTCCACAGTTTCTCTTGGATCCTTTGGTTCCTTGAGGCCCCGCAGTGTCACAATGGCTCCTTGATTCCACGATGTTCCAAAATATCCCAGGGTTCCCTTGGCTCCAAGAGGCTCCCCAGTGTCCCACCGGCCCCTGGATTCCAGGAGGCCCTGCAGTGTCCCAATGGCCACTCGGTTCCAGGAGCTCCTGTTGTGGTTGAGCTCAGTTTCCCCATCCCCTGCTGTGCTCCGATGCCGTGAGAACTGCAGAGAAGCGAGCTGAGAACACGGCGGGCCCTGGTCCTCTTTGGTGCCCGGGGCTGCCCCGAGAGGGAGTCCCCGGCCCTGCCCCCGGAGCCGCCGCGCCGTCCCCTGAGCGCCGCTGAGGCGGCAGCGCTGGAGCGGGGCCGTGTCTGCCCGGAGCCTCCGCTGCCACGAGGCCGCCGCCGCTGCCGCTTTTGGCCCGCGCTGCCCCGCAGCCGCCCGGGACCGGCTTCCCAACACTGCCGGCGCCCGCGAGCGGAGCCGGCGCTCCTGCAGCGCCTCGGAGTCGCTGCTCCGCCGCCACAGCGGCTGCCGCCGGCGTCTGTGCCCGGAGCCGCCGCTCCCACGGGGCTGCCGCACTCACCGCCGGGGTTGCCGCTCGCGCAGCCGCCGCTCTGCCCCGGCTGCACCGGGACCCGGCACCGCCTCGGGCCTGCGCTGCCGCCTCAGCGGCCACAGGGACACAGGGATGGGGGACCTTTGCTCTGACACTGATGGGGCCTGTTATAAGTAAAACTAGGAAATTTGCTGTTCAAAAGAGTTAATGATGTTGTTGTATCCTACTAACCATATTGTTAAGAGTCATAAGTGATTTAATTGTGAAATTTCTAACCATGAGTTTGTTAACACAACGCAGAGTGACTTGGCATTTTAAAGATGTTTGTTATAAGCATATTGATAGGGACTAATATGGAGGGCAAGCCACGAGGAGTCCTATGATTAGATGACATCTACCGATGGAAAATTCCAGGACCACGGCCGCATAGAGACTAAGGACTTTGATATTATTGGTGGAAGCCCCTCAGCAACGGCAAAGACCCGCGAACGGAGGAGCCAACCTCGGACTAGCCCGCGAAAGAGGAACCAGACAGAGGATAGCCCGCGAAAGTCTCACCAATAGACTATGGACATGACTTAGGGGGGTGGGACCAACGAGGGTTATAATTGCTGCTGTTTCGGTTCCCCATTTTGCGGACTGTGGTGGAGCAAGGGTTTCCCCCGGTCGCCCGGCTAGCCGCTTTTGCTTGTTAGCATTAATAAACCTGTTTTTACCTTGCAACCTAAATTTTAGCCTCGTTTTATCCATCACAATTGGTGCCGTGACTCGGATGGAGACCCCTGAGTGATAGAAACACTCTTTGGGGAAGGGCGCCCCCGTCCCTTTTTTGGACGGCCCCGGGAGATTCTTTCATTCAGCCTCTCCATACCGACCTGTTTATTAAGGCGAACAAGCAAAAGAAAAAGGTGTGTTCTGCAGATCTCCGTAATCTCTGCATGCGGGTCCAGACAACGTCTAGCTCAGGGGTAGCTAGGTGAGCTCTGTTTGAGGGCGGTAGTCGATCAAAGGCGAGGCGGCTACGTGGTGGGTTGTCTGGTTGGGGAAGGTCCGCTCCAGTGCTCCGGGCACTGCCGGAAAGAGCGAAGACTCGCCCACGGAGAGGTGAGTATTGCGTACCTCCTTGGCGGTTGGGAGGGGGTCCTGGGGTGTGCCTGTCTGAGACGTTCCCTGAGAGGAACGAAGTGATTGTGGACCTCCCAGTAGTGCGGTTCCTGTCGCCCGCGAGGGACCAGGCCACGACCGGAGGGAAGCGTTTGTGATTCGAGTGAGTGTGTGTGAGAGAGAAGGCACCCCAGAAGATGGGCTCGGGGAAGAGCAAGGTTTCCCCACCCATGGGTGGCTGTGCGGTAGATCAACCAGGAAGGTCCTTTGATGAGGGACGGCTCCTGAGGTCCGGGGGTTCCCTAAAAGGGAAAGGACTAGGGAGTAAAATTAATCCAGTAAAAAGGAGTTCTCGAGAAAAACGGCAGTCTACGTTAGGTAGCTGTGGTTCTCAAAATGGGAAGAGCTGTGTCAGAGATTCGTCAGCCGAAAAGGGAAGTGGTGTTGTGGGTGAGACGAAACTAGAATCTCTGAGAGAAAAAGGATGTGAAAGCAGCGACTTTGAGGCTAGGTCGCAGGGCATTCCAGCAAACAGCCCGTTAGGAATTTTGTTAAAACGTTGGAATAGCAACCCGTACACTCTTGGGAAATCAAGAGAGACGATGGTCTATTATTGTATTGAAGTGTGGGGAGGTAGACCGATAGGGAGTGGTATCTGTTGGCCGATTTACGGCACGTTCGAGAATTGGATCTGTGAGATGCTGAATTTTCATGTTAATGAAAAAAGACCCTATTGTCCGGAGGAGTGCAAATACGCCGTTATCTGGTTGGGGTCTAGTACTCCCACCCGGCTATTCCCGCTTAAAGAACAGGGAAAGCAAGTAAATCGTAATAAAGATTTTGAACTCCGGAGTTCACCTCCCCCTTATATCCCTCCGTACCGTGAGGATAGTGAAGTGACACCAAGTGCTCCAACGGTGTCAGAACCCGCCATTTTACATGAGCAAGGGCGGGAATCCACCATTTTAAGTCCAGCAGGGCGAAAGCCCGCCGATTTTTCGGCACAAGGGCGGGAATCCGCCATTTTATCCACACAAGGGCGGGAATCCGCCATTTTATCCACACCAGGGCGGGAATCCGCCATCTTGTCGTCCACCTCTGTACACCTGTCAGCTGATAAAGCTAGTGAGTCTTTTTTACTTAATGACATAACAGAGGCTCACGGAATAACTGAACACCCCCCTCAGAAATCTCAGCTATATCCTCTTCGTGAAACAGCCCTGCCAGGGAGACAGGGAGGTATAGGATTTGTATCGGTACCTCTTAGTTCGGGAGACGTGAGAGCTTTTAAGAAGGAAATGGGAAATTTATTAGAAGATCCTATAGGGGTTTCTGAAAGGTTTGATCAATTTTTAGGACCTAATACCTATACGTGGGATGAGATGCAGGCAATATTGGGCATCTTGTTTACGGTAGAGGAAAGAGGAATGATTAGAGCAGCTGGCATGAGGAATTGGGATAGAAGACATCAGCAGGGTCCTGCTGCTGAAACTAAATGGCCTATTGAGAAACCTAACTGGAATAACCAAAGGTCAGAGGATAGAGCTTTAATGGATGATTTAAGAAGTATAATTGTTCAGGGGATACGAGAGTCTGTTCCTAGGGGACAGAATATAGACAGAGCATTCAAAGAATATCAAAGAAAAGAGGAGTCACCTACAGATTGGTTGGAAAGACTAAGAAAAAGTTTTCAACTGTATTCGGGAATGGATCCTGAGGATGATGCAATGGGACAGGCAGTGCTCAAGCTTAGGTTTGTTCAGGGGTCTTGGGAAGACATTAGAAAGAAACTAGAAAAGAACAGAGATTGGCAGACCAAAGGATTAGATTTGTTGTTGAGGGAGGCTCAGGAAGTGTATGTTAGAAGGGATGAAGTAAGAGAAGAAGAGAAGCAGAGAAGAAAAGAAGACATGCAAAGGAAACAAACCAGGGTTTTAGTAGCAGCTATTAAGGGAGAACAAAATGGTGTCAGAGAATTAGAGAAGAAGGAATCTTTTAATCACAATGATCGGTTACAACGGGGAAGGAATAAGAGGACTAATTATAGGGAACTTGAATGTTACTATTGTGGTCAGAAGGGACATATTCAGAGGAACTGCAAAAAGAAGCAGAAAGATGAACAAGTTTTTTTAGAGGATTGAAGGGGTCAGGGGCTCTATCTGCTGGGGACCCCAAAGAATACTGAGCCCTTGATAAAATTGAAAGTGGGTCCTCAGCAACAAGTTCTTGAGTTTCTTGTAGACTCAGGGGCTGAAAGATCAACTGTGCAACAATTACCTCCAGGCTGCATGATATCATCTGACAAAGTTCAAGTAATTGGAGCAAAAGGGGAGCCTTTTAAAGTACCAATAATAAAAGATGTTGAAATAGAGGCTTCCAATAAATTTGCATAAGGAACATTTTTGTTAGTTCCGGAGGCAGAGTATAATTTATTAGGGAGAGACCTAATGATTGAATTGGGAATTCATTTAGAAGTTTTTGAACAGCAGCTGAAGGTAAAGATTTATGCCCTTACGGCGGAAGATGAAGTTCAAATTAATCCAGAGGTGTGGCATACTTCTGATACAATAGGAAAGTTAAATATAGAACCATTTGAAATTTCTGTAAAAGATCCAAATAGACCCATTAGGGTAAGGCAATATCCAATTCCTAATGAAGGAAAAATGGGCCTAAAGCCTACTATAGAAAGATTGCTGGCAAAAGGATTGCTAGAACCCTGTATGTCCCCACACAATACTCCTATCTTACCAGTTAAGAAGCCAGACGGGACTTATCGACTGGTACAAGATCTAAGAGAGGTGAATAAACGGACAGTGACAAGGTTCCCTGTGGTTGCAAACCCATACACTTTATTAAGCCAAGTGTCACCAGAACATCAATGGTACAGTGTAATAGACCTGAAAGATGCCTTTTGGACTTGTCCTCTTAAGGAGGAAAGTAGAAATTATTTTGCCTTTGAATGGGAAGATCCTGACACCCATAGAAAGCAGCAGCTAAGATGGACAGTTCTGCCCCAAGGGTTCACAGAATCGCCAAATCTGTTTGGACAGGCTCTAGAACAATTGCTGGAGTCCTTCAAACCGAGTGAAGGAGTGGTGTTAGTTCAATATGTTGATGACCTGTTGATTGCTGGGAAGGATGCTGAGTCTGTAAGGAAGGAAAGTATTAAGCTTTTAAACTTCCTGGGTAGCAAGGGCCTAAAAGTGTCTAAGTCTAAGCTGCAGTTTACAGAAGAGAAAGTAAAATATTTGGGACACTGGCTGAATAAAGGGTGTAAGGGATTAGATCCTGAGAGAGTGAAGGGAATATTGTCGATGCCAGCACCTAAAAGTAAAAGGCAAATTCGACAAATACTGGGACTTTTAGGGTATTGCCGACAATGGATTGAAAATTATAGTAATAAGGTAAAATTTTTATATGAAAAGCTAACTAAGGAAAAGTTAGTAAAGTGGACAGATGAAGATGAGAATAGATTAGAAGCTCTAAAGGAAGATCTGATAAATTCTCCAGTACTTAGCCTTCCAGATATAAAGAAACCTTTTTATCTATTTGTGAATGTAGAAGATGGGGCAGCATACGGAGTGCTAACTCAGAAGTGGGCAGAGCATAAGAAACCTGTGGGATATTACTCAAAAATTCTGGATCCGGTTAGTAGAGGTTGGCCTACCTGTTTACAGGCTATTGTAGCTACAGCACTTTTAGTGGAGGAGGCTGTAAAAGTCACTTTTGGTGGAGAGCTAAAGGTATATACTCCCCATGATATCAGAGGCGTACTAAAACAGAAAGCCGAGAAATGGCTGACTGATAGTAGGCTATTGAAGTATGAAAGTGTTTTGTTGAATACTTCTAAGTTGGAATTGGAAGTAACTCATTTGCAGAATCCAGCTCAGTTTTTATATGGTGAACCTCAGGGAAGTGTGGTCCATGACTGTATACAAGTAATTAGTCTTCAGACAAAGATTAGAGAAGACTTAGAGGAGGAAGAATTGGACGTAGGTGAGAAACTTTATATTGATGGTTCATCTCGAGTAGTGGATGGACGGAGAAAGTCAGGTTATGCTATAGTAGATGGAGTTACTTTCCAAGTTAGAGAATCTGGATCTTTATGTAACACTTGGTCAGCTCAAGTATGTGAACTTTATGCCTTGTTAAGATCTCTTAGGTTGCTGGAAGGGAAAATAGGAACTATATTTACAGACTCGAAGTATGCCTTTGGGGTGGTACATACTTTTGGAAAAATATGGGAAGAAAGAGGGTTAGTTAATGCAAAAGGAAAAGGATTAGTGCATGAAAGCTTAATCCGAGAAGTGTTGAGAGCTCTGAGAGGTCCTAAACAGATTGCAGTAGTATATGTAAAAGGCCATCAGAGAGGATTGAAGGTGACCGCTAGAGGAAACAATCTAGCAGATGCTGAGGCAAAAAAGGCTGCTTTGTTGGTGATCAATGAACAAGAATTGGAAGGCGAACATGTCCCTAAGTCTTTCAGTACTCAGGAGAAAGAAAAGTTGTTACAAGTTGGTGCCAGAGAAGAGCAGGGAAAATGGTTGCTTCCAGACGGGAGAGAAGTGATTCCTAAGGGGTTAGCTCATAAGGTTATGAGGAAACTCCATGAACAGACACATTGGAGTACCCAAGCTTTGGTAGACCATTTTGGAAACAGATATGTATGTGTAGGAGTGTATGATGTAGCCAAAAAGACTCTGGAAGGATGTCTGATTTGTCAGAAGGTAAATAGAGGGTATTTAAGGAAAAGGGTTAAAGGAGGAAGAGAATTAGCCAAAAGACCATTTGAAAGAATTCAAGTTGACTTTACAGAACTACCAAAGGTGGGGAGATATCGGTATCTATTGGTGCTAGTAGATCATTTAACGCACTTTGTGGAGGCTTTTCCTACTGCTCGGTGTACAGCTAAGGTGGTATCTAAAATCTTATTGGAAGAAATCATACCGAGGTATGGAATAATGACCTCAATAGATTCTGATAAGGGGACTCACTTCACTTCGCGAGTAATTGAGGAAGTAACAGAGTTATTAGGATTCAAATGGGAGTATCATACCCCTTGGCACCCTCAAAGTTCAGGACGAGTAGAAAGAATGAATGGGGAAATTAAGAAACATTTAACTAAATTAATGCTAGAAACGAAATTGAATTGGGTAAAATGCCTCCCTTTAGCACTGCTGCATGTCAGAACTCAACCTCGGAAGGATACTGGTATTTCACCTTTTGAAATGTTATATGGAATGCCCTATGAATTTGGGACTCCAGTAGATCATCCAACAGTTGAGGATATGTATTTAAGAGAGTATATTATTGAGTTAATGAAAAGGAGACAGGAACTAAGGAAAAAGGGACTCGTGACCCAGAGACCCCCTTTGGACTTAGCCATACATAAAATTCAACCAGGGGATCAAGTGCTAATCAAAACCTGGAGGGAAACATCACTAACTCCACAGTGGGAGGGGCCCTTTGTTGTTCTCCTCACTACAGATACTGCCATAAGGACAGCCGAACGAGGGTGGACCCATGCGTCACGGGTGAAAGGACCAGTAACCGGACCAGAGTGGAAAGTGACCTCAGACCCGGGAGACTTGCGGATAAGATTTGAAAAAGTAAAAGCCCACAAATGAATTTCGAGGAAGAAGCAGTAAGGCCTAGCTTATATACTTTTTTTCAGATACCTCAAGGACAGACTCTGAGGAAATCATATTATGTCTCCTGGAACCTGGAAGGAATCCCTGAACAGACTGGAGGTTCGGGACTGTATAGAATTGTAGGAACACAAAATGTTTTAGCTCATTGTTGTGAAATAGAGACTGATGTACCGGAAGGACAAAATCCACACGGAATACCCTGCATAAAACACCCAGGATCCACACATTATAGTTGGATACTCTGTAAGTGTAAGAAATGTGGTAAAGAGTGGCGCTGTGTATCAATAAAGGGGCAACCCTATTGTATGAGGTGCAGGACCAGCTCAACTGAGTCTATACGGGAACAATTAGCACAGGCTGAGATAATAAAGGCTTTTTGTGGTTGGGAGTGGTTAGTCCCAGAGACTTGGGAGGTCTATGAAACAAATTGGAATAACGCACTAATAGAACTTTGCCGAGCAAGGTTCTCCTGGAAATCAGAGAGGCCTAGTCGAAGGAGTTACGTTGATTTGTTGGGACTAATTAATAGAGTCCAAAATTTGGAAATAGATGAGTCTCAATCCGAAAAATCAGTGAATTAAGTTATCCCTTGAAGAATATCTTTGCTGCCAAGAAGAATTTGGAACCCCGTTGTTCCCTGCACAGGAACAGACGGAGGAAGGCAGAGAGATACATTTGTAGGGATTTAAATAGAATCACTGAAAGCGGTAAAAGAGACTCAAACAAAATGGGGCAAAATTGGTTGTTGATTGTTGAATTACTGGTTTTAATGACTTCTCTGGGACTTACCCATCAACCCTTCGAATGGACTCTGGTCAGGGCAAAAGATTCTAAAGTTGTAAGAAAAGTAATAACTGCCATATCTCCCAGATTTAACGTAACTGTTTGTGACCTATTAATGGCTACTATTCCCCAACAGTGTGGAAAAGGTGGAGGGAAACCCTCAGTTACTGTAAACAAGGGAGCAACATATTGGTGCCCGACTTCCAATCCAGGGAGGTCTTTTTGCAACTATCCAGGGCATTACCGTTGCGGGTACTGGGGTTGTGAAACGATTGCTACTGCATGGAGACCGGAAAGACCGGATAAGTTTTTGCGGGTACAATGGGGACCCCCACATTGCACACCCCCTGCCCTTGGAGGACTTGTACTCCCCAATGAGCCATCTAATTGTGAGTATTTGCAGGTTCAAATTCTCAATCATGAAGATCGAGGGTGGTTGACTGGTCGAACTTGGGGAGTAAGGTTGGATCGGTTGTATGCTGATCCAGGGGAGTATGTAACTATACGAAAACAGCCATTAACCGCATATTCTCAGTTCTTAGGGCCTAATCTAGAAATAAAGGAATCCAGGGATGACGCTCTGGGAAAAAAGGAAGAAAATAAAGTCCTCACCACACCAGCGCCACAGGAAACAGAGGTTGTCAAAATCCTCCCCACTGAGTTAGTTACAAAAAGCAAGGTATCCCAAACAGAGGTAGGATCGGTGCTAAATATGGTGGAAGTGTCATATAAAGCTATTAACTACACTGATCCAAGCATGACCGAATCTTGCTGGTTGTGTTATAATGTAAAACCTCCCTTCTATGAAGGAGTAGGGTTAAACCTTACTTTCAATTTCAGCACTGAGGATAGCCCAAATCAATGCAGATGGGGAGAAAGGGAAGTTGGTCTCACTATGTCCCAAATCAGTGGGAAAGGGACATGTATTGGAAATGTGTCCCCAGGTAGTGAAGACTTATGTGGCACTAAAATAAATAAATTAGAAGAGAAAAATAATAAGTGGGTCATACCACATCAGGGTGGATGGTGGATCTGTTCTAAGGCAGGGTTGGTTCCATGTGTGTCTGTCTCTGCATTCAAAAGAAATAATGAATTTTGTGTTCAAGTTGCAGTTTTGCCTCACATGTTATATCGGACTGGAGAATCAGTTTTTGAGTTCTGGGAAATGAATGAACATCGTATACAAAAGCGAGAACCAATAAGTATAACTATTGCAATGCTTTTGGGGTTGGGAGCTACGGGAGCTGGAGTTGCCTCTTTGGTCCAACATAGTCATGGATTAACAGCTTTGAGAACAGCTGTGGATGAAGATTTAGATCGAATAGAGAAATCCATATCATACTTGGAGACCTCTTTAAATTCCCTTTCGGAAGTGGTCTTGCAAAATAGGCGAGGACTGGACTTACTGTTTTTACAACAGGGAGGATTATGTGTAGCACTGGGTGAGGAGTGTTGTTTTTATGCCAATCATTCGGGAGTTATTAAGGAATCTATGTCCAAATTACGTGAAGGAATTTTACAAAGGAAAAGAGAAAGAGAGGCCACCCAAAGTTGGATTGAAAATTGGCATAACCAGTATCCTTGGCTAACGACCTTGGTTTCTACCTTAGCAGGCCCCCTGGTAATGTTATTTGCTTCTCTTCGCCGCCGCTGCCGCTTTTGGCCCGCGCTGCCCCGCAGCCGCCCGGGACCGGCTTCCCAACACTGCCGGCGCCCGCGAGCGGAGCCGGCGCTCCTGCAGCGCCTCGGAGTCGCTGCTCCGCCGCCACAGCGGCTGCCGCCGGCGTCTGTGCCCGGAGCCGCCGCTCCCACGGGGCTGCCGCACTCACCGCCGGGGTTGCCGCTCGCGCAGCCGCCGCTCTGCCCCGGCTGCACCGGGACCCGGCACCGCCTCGGGCCTGCGCTGCCGCCTCAGCGGCCACAGGGACACAGGGATGGGGGACCTTTGCTCTGACACTGATGGGGCCTGTTATAAGTAAAACTAGGAAATTTGCTGTTCAAAAGAGTTAATGATGTTGTTGTATCCTACTAACCATATTGTTAAGAGTCATAAGTGATTTAATTGTGAAATTTCTAACCATGAGTTTGTTAACACAACGCAGAGTGACTTGGCATTTTAAAGATGTTTGTTATAAGCATATTGATAGGGACTAATATGGAGGGCAAGCCACGAGGAGTCCTATGATTAGATGACATCTACCGATGGAAAATTCCAGGACCACGGCCGCATAGAGACTAAGGACTTTGATATTATTGGTGGAAGCCCCTCAGCAACGGCAAAGACCCGCGAACGGAGGAGCCAACCTCGGACTAGCCCGCGAAAGAGGAACCAGACAGAGGATAGCCCGCGAAAGTCTCACCAATAGACTATGGACATGACTTAGGGGGGTGGGACCAACGAGGGTTATAATTGCTGCTGTTTCGGTTCCCCATTTTGCGGACTGTGGTGGAGCAAGGGTTTCCCCCGGTCGCCCGGCTAGCCGCTTTTGCTTGTTAGCATTAATAAACCTGTTTTTACCTTGCAACCTAAATTTTAGCCTCGTTTTATCCATCACAGGGCCTGGCTTTGTTCTGCTGGGGTCTGGGCTTTGGGAAAGTTGCTGTTCATTGTCATGCTCCGCTGGAACAGCTCCTGAATTCCAAAGGTTTCCTAATCCAGGGGGAGGGGTTTCTGTGGCATCGGAGGTGCCGCCCCTCGGGACACGTTGTCAATAAACCATCCAGCTGATTTGGAGGGGTTGGCTTGTGATCAGTCAATGCTTCGGGGAATGCTCTATTCTGGTTGAATGTTGCCCTATAACCTTTTGCCAAGCTCCCTTTTTTTCTGAAGTTTTCCGTTAAAAGTGTGGCTTTTGACCACTTGAGAAAATGTGTGCAGTGTCTTCTCCCTTGTGATCTCTCTCAACGTATTAAAAGAACTGAAGGCTCTTTCAAAATATCTGGAGAGCAGATATTTTTGGTGCCTTTTATATTTTTCAAAGTAAAACCTCTTCCATGAGCTCATAGCTGAAACCTGGAGTCTTACAGTCACCATCCCTGGAAGTGTTCAAAAAACATTCAGCTGTGGCACTTGGGGACATGGGTCAGTGGTGACGATGCCAGTGTTGGGTTAACGGTTGCACTCCATGATCTCAGAGGTCTTTTCCAACCATAACAATTCTGTGATTCTGTGGTGACTCAACCACTTCCCTGGACATTCTGTTCCAATGCTTGATAACCCTTAGCCATCCCTTTGATGCTGCAGCCAAGGAACAGACCAGTGATTCCCACAGTGTTCCTGGATCACAGGATGTCCAAAGCCAAGGACATTTCCATCAGCACCTTGTCCTTCCTGCAATCAGTCACCTGAAGCCTCCAGGCCCTCCACAGTGGCAGAGACCCCCCAGGCAGCAAAGCCCTGTCCTGCCAAGCTGCCCAGCCCAGCCCTGTGTCTCTCTGGCCCTGGGGTCAGCAGGGTTTGCTCTCCTTGGGGCACCTCAGTCCCTCTGCCATTGCCATCTGCCCCCACCCCAGCAGGCTCTGAAGCAAAGCACAGCTGAGGTCCAGCCCAGCTCTGCTCTGACAGAAAGAACCTGCAGTCAGGGACAGGAAGAGGACAAAGTCTTGTTTAAGCAGCCTGAGGAATTAATGGGATTGGTAGGAATGGACCTTTAAAGTTCTTCTATTCCAACTTTCCTGTAATGAGCAAGGCCATATTCATTTACATCAGGTTGCTCAGAGCCCCATCCAACCTGAGCTTGAATGTTTCCAGGGATGAGGCATCACCTCTCTGGGCAACCTGTGCCAGTGTTTCACCACCCTCAGTGTAAAAAATTCTTGGTTATATCTACTTCAAAGCTGCCTTTTTTTAGTTGAAAACTATTTGTCCTATCACACCATATCTAGGGCCTACAAAAAGTTTGTCCCCATCTTTCTTAGAAGCCTCTGTGGTGGTGCATCCTCCCCCCATTCTCCTCAGGCCTGGTCGATGATCTCAGGAGCTCCTGACAAGCCTTGACCAAACCAGCTGAGCAATGAAGAGCCCCTGGACTGGACCAGGAGTGTGGGGAAGTGTCCCTGGACTGGACCAGGTGCTCCTGGATGATACAGGTGGGAACAATCTGGAGTGGAAGAGTTAGGGAACAGAGGATAATCAGTCATCCCATTAAAGCCTTGGAACATTCCCTACCTGAATTGTGACTTGAATGGAACAGTTTGGATACAGCTCTCAAATAGTTTGAAAACTCCAGTCATTCCTGACACCAGGATGGAAATTCAGCAGAGAACTAAAGCCAGTCCCCTTGGGAGCCCACACCCAGCGGGGCTGAGGGAGGCCCTGGCAGCTCCCCAGCACCTCCCTCTCAGTGGGACACCTCTGGCAGCCTCTCCCAGCTCGGGAACCCTCCAGTTTGCAACACTCCAAAGAGCGGCGCTGATGCCCAGGACAATTCTGATCCCCCTCCACAAACACTCCTCCAGCTGGGACCCTTGTCTGGTGGGAAACACAAAGGGATTTGGGGGAGTGTTTCCCTGACAACACGAGAATTTTGGAGAGGGACCTTTCCACAGCCAGCTCTTGATGTGTGCACACATCTCTGCCTGGGTGTGGGTGTGAATTGACTGTGGTGGGAATGTTGTTGTTGTGAATCTATAATTCAGTCACTGCTAAAATTGTAGCAAATGCTATTGAACCACTTGATAACTGTTCAATTGTTCAATGATTAAGTGCTACTAATCTCTTTTGCCCCCTTGTTTTTAGATCCAAATCCTTCATGCCCTGACCCTCTTGCATCCCAAGACTCTGTGAAAATTATTCCCTTTCATCAAAAACATATATTTTTTCGTGATGTCCACTTTAACTTCTTCCTCCTTAGCTAAACTACAAAACAACTCCAATTAGTTGTTGATGTCTTGAAGACTTGAAAACAATTAAAGGAAGGAAAATAAGTTGTTTTTCAGTGTTTTAGTGGGTCCCACAGTGTGTTTGGAGCTGCATCAGTTGTCAGTCCAAGATGGGCCATGTCAGAACTGGTGAGGTTGTGGGGTGAGGAGCAAGGTTGATCATCCAGGGTCAGTCTGGATCTCTTGAGGAGACACTCAGCATCAATATCACTTGGAGAACACCTCTATCACCTCTCCTCTGAACTAAAAAATATCCATCATTGAATAAAAAAAAAAAATAAAAACTTTGAAGACTTGTTTTGAAATTGCCTTGAAGACAATTAAAGGAAGACAAAGAGATCCTGAGGGATTTCTGCATTTTAATGAGCTCCACGGTGCGTTTGCAGCCCAGCCCATGATCCTGAGGTACTGAGAGAAGATTGAAGCAGCTGCTGAAGAAGTCAGAAACCAAACCCCAAGTGCCTTGAAGCATTGCTGGGCCCCACTGAGGGCAGGCACTGCCAAAGCCTCCCCAGGGACTCCTTGGAGCAGCTCCTTGGAGGCCAGGAGTGCAGGCAGACAAAGGCTCTGGGCAGGCCCCTGCAATGCTGAGCAAAGCCTGCCTTGGTTTTGTGGAGCACAAAGGCCAAGGGCTGAGCCCCAGGCCCTGGCCCAGCAGATCCTGTCCCTCCCGGCTGGCTCAGGGCTGTTTGGGGGGCACTGGGATGGGAGGGGGAGGAACAACAAAGGCCCAAACCTGGGCAACCCCTGCCAGGCTGCTGAGGGAGGGGCGAGGCAGAACCCAAGGGCAGAACCTGCCAGGAAAGTGGCTTGTGGTGGCCTGAGTGGCAGAGGCAACTGCCAGAGGCAAGGGGACAAAGGCCTGGGTGCCTTTGGGCCTTGCAGCCCTGCCAGAGCCCTTGGCCATCTCTCCTGCAGGCTGTCCTGCCCTGGCCCTGCTGCTGCTCTGGCCTTGCAGGCTGCACACACCCCTCCTGCTTTCCCACCCCCTCCCAGCAGCATTTCTAGACCCTCCCTGATGGCTCTGCACCAGCTCTGGCTGTTGCCATGTGCACTTGGCCTTCTGAACTTGGATCCTGAGCCCCTGTGCCACAGGACATCCCTCCCAGAGCCCAGGCCCTTCTCCTGGGGGTCACTGCAGAGCTGAGCAGATCCAGGTCACCTCCCATTCCTCTGCCAACCCCCTGGGCCTGCTCGGGGCCCTCCAGGTCCTTGCCCTGCTCCCAAGGGCTGTGGGGGTGATTAATGGTCAGGGCTTGGGGTTTAGAGCTCAGGGTGGGGATTAGGCAGAACTTTGGGAGGTTTGTTGTTCGCTGGCAGTGTCTGGTTCATGATTAGGGGAAGAGCTTTTTGGGCTGGGTTAGGATTAAAGCTTGGCTTTTCATACTGGAAATACAGGTTTGGGAATGGGGGGGCCATTACAGTATAAATAAGAGTTTGGAGTTCTGGGTTTGGGCTTTGCCTTCGAGGTCCAGTTGAGGTTGGGATTAGAGCAGTGGATTCCTCTCAGTGAGAGGAGCAGCGATTTTAGGTAGTGTTGGGACTTGAGGTTACAAGTTCCCAGGGCCTGTCCCTGCCTGTGCTCCAAGGGCTTCCACCCCCCAGGACTGTGCTCAGAGAGCACTCAGGCCTTACAGCGAGAAAGGGGCTCAGGAGGACAGTGTGGAAGTGGCAAGAGAGCAGCTCTGGACAGACCAAGCACTGCTGCTCCCTGGCAGTGCTGCTGGGCTGGGATTATTGTCCCCTTCCCGTTTGCAAAGACACCCTGTCCTGCAGTGTGCTGTCCTTTAGGAACATCTGAGTAGAAGGGTCTTGGACAAAGAAAGCACTGCAGGGTCCTTTATTTTGTTTAAATACTTAGAGAGAACAATTCATCATTTATACATCTCTGGATCAAATTCAATGGGTAGACACTAAATTAGAAGGCAGATGCATAATAAAATTTAATTGCAGAGAAAATTATTGCAAGAAGTAGCCGATGACCTGCAAGAAAAACCTGAGCAGGAAGGCTGGGCCATTAAGGAGTCCCATTCTGAATGCTACACACCAGAAACTGACACTTTATTGCTCCTGAAAAGCATCCAGTCATCATTTTTCTCAGGGCATCCTTGAGCTCCTGGTTCCTCAGGCTGTAGATGAAGGGGTTCACTGCTTGAGGCACCACCGAGTATAGAACTGACAGGGCCAGATCCAGGGATGGGGAGGAGATGGAGGGGGGCTTCAGGTAGGCAAACATGCCAGTGCTGACAAACAGGGAGACCACGGCCAGGTGAGGGAGGCAGGTGGAAAAGGCTTTGTGCCGTCCCTGCTGAGAGGGGATCCTCAGCACAGCCCTGAAGATCTGCACATAGGAGAAAACAATGAAAATGAAACAACCAAACACTAAACAGCAAGTAACCCCAATGAGCCCAATTTCCCTGAGGTAGCCTGAGTGTGAGCAGGAGAGCTTGAGGATGTGTGGGATTTCACAGAAGAACTGGCCCAGGGCATTGCCCTGGCACAGGGGCAGGGAAAATGTATTGGCTGTGTGCAGCAGAGCAGTGAGAAAGCCAGTGGCCCAGGCAGCTGCTGCCATGTGGGCACAAGCTCCTCTGCCCAGGAGGGTCCCGTAGTGCAGGGGTTTGCAGATGGCAACGTAGCGGTCGTAGCACATGATGGTGAGGAGGGAAAACTCTGCAAACAGGAAGAACAGAAAGAAAAAGGCCTGTGCAGCACATCCCATGTAGGAGATGGTTGTGGTGTTCTGGAGGGAATTGTGCATGGCTTTGGGGACAGTGGTGCAGATGCAGCCCAGGTCTGTGAGGGAGAGGTTGAGCAGGAAGAAGCCCATGGGGGTGTGCAGGTGGTGGTCCCAGGCTACGGCGCTGAGGATGAGGCCGTTGGCCAGGAGGGCAGCCAGGGAGATGGCCAGGAAGAGCCAGAAGTGCAGGAGCTGCAGCTCCCGCCTGTCTGCCAATGCCAGGAGGAGGAACTGGGCCATGGAGCTGCTGTTGGACATTTGCTCCTTCCTCGGGGTATTTTGATCTGTTGAGGAGGAAAAGTCACTGCTGGGTTAGACCAGGCTTCTGCAGCCAAACATTACCCGTCTCAGCCACCCCACTCTCAGGCTCTCTCTCCTCTCTCAGACCTCCCTGCAGCTCCCTCCCCTGAGCTCTGCCTTTTGCTGGCTGAGGGGAACATTGGAAGCAGGAACTCTGGGATGGGCTCCAAAGGACTCCTTGCTCTGCTGGGAGAGGGAACTTGGAATGCAGAGTGATCTCAAATTAAATGTACTCGTGATACATCAAAGAGCTTCTCAGCTTTGCTGTTTGCAATTTGCCCAAATAAAGGACTGAGCTGAGGGAATTCTTTGGATTTGTTCACCCACTTGCACCTGACACACTTAGGAGTGCTTGTGGAGGTTTGAAATCCCTGACATTCCTATTGCACTGCAGGTCAGGTCTTGTGGGTTCTGAGGGGCACAGGGATGGTCCCTTAGTGCAGAGAGAAGAGCTGCTCTGCCCATCAGTCCTGGGCTCAGCTGCCCTGTGCTGGCAGCTTGGAGCTGGAGGAGCATCACACTCAACTGTTCCCCTACAGAGAAACTGCCCAGAGATCCAGGAATCCATGTCCAAAGAACAGACTGACCCACTCCTCACCTTTTCATCTCTCCCCTCCCAGAGTGAGACACAAAATGCTCCTTGCAGCTGCCCAGAGCATTTGCATGGATTTAGCACTGAGGAGTTTTCTCCATGGGGATCCTGTGCAGCACAGAGATGCTATGGCAGAGCTGTGCCCTTCTGGAGGGCACCTGCAGCCCTGCAGGACACCCAGGCAAACAGCTGAATACCCTGAAGGTGCCTGGAGGGCACTTGGGCACTTGGCTGCCACAGACACAGCCCCACAGCAGCACCCAAAGGGTTTGTGTCTGCACAGGAATCTGTCCCCCAAAAACCACACACTGGCTCAGAAAACCCAGTGGTGAGAACAGGGACAGCCCAGGCAGCAGGGGATGGCAGTGAAATGCCACAGTGCTGCTGCCAAGGGAGGAGGGACACAGAGACAGCTGGAAATCAGGGCCCTGTCCTTGCCTGGGCTCTGGCTGCTGCAGGGCAATGCACAGCCCAGCCCCCGTGGGCCTGAGGGCACAGGCTCTGCTTAGGCTGGGAAAGGAGCCCAGGCAGGAGCTGCTCAGGGAAGGGGTCTGTGCCACAGGGACAGCAGGGAGGGGCACACATCCCCCTGCCCAGCCCTTGTGGCAGCAGCTGCCTCTCCCTGCCTGCCTGTCTCTGGGTGAGGAGCTGTTCCTGCCAGCAGCCCCTGCCTGTGCCCAGCTCAGCTCCCTGCCAGTGCTGCCAGAGCCATCCCCAGCCCAGTGCCCAGGGGCAGCTCTGCCTGGGCAGGGGCTGCAGAGCAGATCCCAGAGCCCCTGCGGTGGCTGGGAAGGGGGAGGTGTTCTGGGGGGATCTGCTTCCTGAGAAGGGCCCCTGGAAATGGAGGAGGTGGAGCTGAAGCTGTGAGGAGCCCTGAGCCTGCAGCTGAAGGGCCCTGCCCAGCCCTGCCCAGCCCTGCCCTGCCCTGAGGGGTCACTCCTTCCACCCACCCCTTCTCCCTGCAGGGCCGTGGCAGCTCCTTGGCCGGGCTGAGAGCTGCCCCTGGCAGGCAGCAGAGTCCCTGCCCCAGCACACAGAGCCCTGGGGGCAGGACCCTGCTCTGCCCCACAGCCCTGGGCACCCCTGGCTGCACCCCCACCTTCCCACCCCACAGCCAGCCCTGGCACAGGGAACCTTCTGGCCCTGGGCCTCTGAGGGGGCAGCAGCAAGTCCTGCTCTGCAGCAGCTTCTCCTGCTGCACCCCAGCAAATCCAGCAGAGCCATCCTGACAGCTCCTGCCACTGCTGCCATTTGGCAGCTGGCAGAGGCACTTGCAGGAACTCCCCTGCACTGCTCTGCAGCCACAGCCTGACCGTGGCAAAGGGCTGGCAAGGTTCCTCCTCTGAGCAGCTCTGCCCTGTCCTCCCAGCCCAGGATCCCTTGAACCTCCTGCTCCCTTCTCCTCTCTGCCCTTGCTGCCTGCAGCTCCTGCCCTGCTCTGCCATATGGCCACTTCCCCTGCACTGCAGCAACTGGGAGAGTCCTGCTGAAAGATCCTGGAAGCTGTGGGATGTGCCAGCTTGAGGTGATCCCTCCAGGAAGGGAAGCTGAACTTTCCTACAGCCAGAGAATTCTTCCTTCAAATCCTGGGAAGGTTTCTCCTGTGGTGAGAGCTCAGTCACCTCCCAGCCCAGGCTGCCTCTCATCTCTCTGCCTTCTCTCCTGTGCCCTGGGTGCTGCAGGCAGTGCCCTCAGCCCTACTGGGCTGTGCAGAGGAGCTGCTCCTGGGCAGAGCTGTCTCTTTGAAGCTCTTCTTGCTTGCCAGGAGCTCCCTGTGTGCCAGGAGCCCAGTCCAGCTCAGCAGCACAGCAACAGCCCCAGGCAGCCCTTTCTCTGCCCCTCTGGGCTCCTCCAGCTGTCCCTGGGGCTCCAGGGGAACCTGCTGGCACACAGCTGAAGGAAATAATGATGTTCCTTCTCTCAGCTGGGCACAGACACTTCTTTCAGCACTGTCATTTCTCCAAACAGACACAGAGTTAAGTTCAAGAGGCCCCTTTTCATGTCCCTTCATTAGACAGGAAACCCAGACAGTGCCCGGGAGGGATCTCCTTCACCCCCACTGAGGGAAGGGACTCAGCTGAGTCAACAGAGGTGTCTCCTTGTGGCTCTGCAGACCTGGGGCCAGAAGGACACTGCACACCCCAGCTCTCAGGGCTTTCAGGGCAGCTTTCCCCACTGCAAGTCTGTTCTTACCCCAGTGCCCCCGCTGAGGGGCTGCAGCCAGACAGGCCCCAATGCCCTGCGTGTGGGGCACAGGAGGAGGAGCTGCAGCCCCAAGTCTCTCTTCCTTCCACTTGGAGGGAATAACAGCCCAGGCCTGCTGAGACAGTTCCCAGGTTGCAGGGCTGTGATGGGCTGGGAGAGAAGGCCAAGGAGACACAGGAGAGAAAGAGCAGGAGAGAGGTGTCCTCAGCGGGAAGGAGCTTCTGGGACCTGTGGAGCTGCTCTGGGGGATGAACAAATTGGATGAACTTTTGTGGGTGAGGGTCAGAGGAGAGACTAGTTTGGGGAACATTGTGGAGTGAGACAAAGAGTCCATTCAAGTTGGTTTTGATAACCCTGGAATTCACTGGAAAGGCACCACGACAGGATGCAAAGAGTCCCAGAGGTTTGTGCAGGGTCTTGGTGAAGACAGCCCTTGGCACACAGGCCTTTAGAGCACAGCTGGCAGGTTGGTGGACAACAGGGAGGCTCATCTGCATCTGCTTCTCTCCAAGAGGAAGAGCTGGGCCTGGGTGTGAAAAGCAGTGTCAGCCTTGGCTGTGGTGACCATGGAATGGGAGGTGTCACCTGCCAAGGGGAAGGGCAGGAGAAGAGTGCAGAGCCTGGACCTGAGAGGAGCAGACTTTGGCCGAGTCTTGTGACTTGGAGTGTGAGAATCACAGAAGGGCAGCAGAGCTGAGTGCAGCTGGTCTGCAAGGACAGTGCGTGGCAGGGACCAGACTGGGCACACCAACAGTCAGGGAAACAAGCAGAGCTGAGAAGGGGATGAAGGGCAGATCCCAGAGGGTCCTAATCAGTGGCACAGGGTCTGGCTGGAGGCCTGTCAGCAGTGGTGTCCCCCAGGGTCCTCTACTGGGCCCAGCGGAGTTTAACTTGTCCATCACTGACTTGCAAGAGGGGGTCAGTGCTTCCTCAGGAAGATCATTGATGACACAAAGCTGGAGCAGTGGCCGATAGCCCAGAAGACTCTGCAGCCCTTCAGGTTGCAGAGCTGGGCAGAGAAGAACCTTCTCTCACTTTATTGCTGAACATGATGCCCTGTGGACTGGAATATCCTAAGCTGTCCCAGCCATGTCCCCTGTGAAACACTTGCCCAGCCCAGCCCATTGGGTGGGGGTGGTTGCAGAGACGCTTCCTGTGGGGCCAGCACTGCCCAGGGACAGCCAAAGCCTTGGGCTGGGACCAACAGCGCTGCAGCCATGAGCACCAACCCAGCAGGACAGGGGCTGCTCTGGGCAAGGGGAACTGCAGCCCAGCCACAGCCAGGGCAGTGCTGCTCAGGGGGCTCTGCCAGCCTCTGCTATTCTACAGTTCAAGGAATCATTTCCTTGGAAGAGAAAATAGACAGAGAGGCAGAAGTGGAGCTATCAAATGCACCAGTACAAGCACAGCAGTTCCTGTGAGGAACATCTCTCTACTGAAATCATGGAAATGTACTGCACAAATTTGAGGAAACAAGTTTATGTGTGTGTGGTCACATCACTGACTGGGCCACAAGGAGGGGGATGGTTGGGTACAGCATCAAGGGGTCAGTTGTGCCTCAGGAACTCATCACCCAGTAGGAAGCTGGTGGCTGTGAAGGGGCTGTGAGGTCACTTGTGCCCCTGGAGGGGAGAGGCCAAGAGCAGGAAGGTGGTTGGGGAAGGGCCTGTGAGGTCCCTTCTCTCAGCAGGAGCTGATGGCTCAGCCCGTGACTCAGGGCTGGGCCAGGGGCTCTCCAGCTGCCCCTGCCCTGGCCTGTGACAGCCCAGCACAAGCCCCTTTGGTTCAAAGAGGCCCTGCCTCTTTGTGTCACAATGGCCTCTTGATTCCGTGAGGTTTCAAAGTGTCACAATGATCTCTTTGGCTCCAGAAAGCCCTGCAGTGTCACAATGGCCCCTTGTTTCCATGAGGTTCCACAGTGTCCCAGAATTCATTTTTTCCATGAGGCCATGGACTTTTCCTATGGAGCCCTGATTCCCTGCAACCATGCTGTGTCACAATGGCACCTTGGTTCCATGAGATCCTACAGTGTCCCAGGGTTCCTTCTGGAGCATGAGACCCTGCAGTGTCACAATGACCCCTTGATTCCATGATATTCCACAGGGTTCCTCTAATTCCATGAGGCCCCAGAGGTCACAAAGGCCCCTTGATTCCAGGAGGTTCCACAGTGTCCCAAGGGTCCCTTGAGCTCCGTGGGGCTCTTTGACATCCCGTGACCTCCCGGCTCTTTAGGAGCCCTGAGAACTTCAACAGGGGGAAGTGCCGGATTCTGCCCTGGGATGGGGCAACCCCGCATGGACGGACAGACTGGGAAGGAGAGGCTGGAAAGCAGTGCCAGGAAAGGGCCCTGGGGGTGCTGGTGGGTGGCCAGTTGGCCCTGAGTCAGCAGTGCCCTGGCAGCCAGGAGGGCCAAGCCTGTCCTGGGGGCATCAGGCCCAGCATGGCCGGCCGGGCCAGGGAGGGGATTGTCCCGCTCTGCTCTGCCCTGGGGCGGCCTCACCTGCACCATTGGGGCAGTTTGGGGGGACACAATGGAAGGGAGAGATTGAGCCATTGGAGAGTGTCCAAAGGAGGGCAAGGAAGATGGGGAATTGTGGAGAACATCCCACTAACCAGGGAACACTTGGACATGCAGCTCACAGTGGAACCAAAGGAACTCCAAGACATTCTAGAATTCCTGGAACCAAGGGGTCATTGTGACACTCCAGGGCCTCATGGAAGCAAAGGAAAACTGGGACACTGTGGATACTCGTGGAACCAAGGGGTCATTTGACACACGGGCTCTCATGAAAGCACAAGAACCAGAAAAATTTTGGAAGCTCAGGGAACCAAGGGGCCATCGTTACACTGTGGAACCTCAGAGAATCAAGGGCCCAGTTTGACAGTGCAGGGCCTCATGGAGCCAAAGGAATCCAGGGACACTGTGGAACCTCATGGAATGAAGGGACCAGTGTGACACTGCAGAACCTCATGGAAGAGTGGGAACAAGGAGACACTGCAGAACCTTGTGGAAACAAGGGGCCTTTGTGACACTGAGCAACCACATGGAATCAAGTGGCCCTTGGGACACTGCAGGGCCTCGTGGAACAAAAATGCCCTTGGAGACTGTGGAACCTCACGGTGTCAAGAGTCCATTGTGACATGTCAGGGTCACATGGAACTGAAGGAAACCTGGAACAGGGCAGAACCTCCTGGAATCAAAGGGCCATTGTGACATGTGGGGCCTCACGGAACAAAAGGAATCCTGGGCAACTACAGAAACACTTGGAAGCAAGTGACCACTGGGACAGGTGGGGCCTCATGGAATCAGGGGAGCCCTTGTACCCTGTGGAACCTCACGGGATCAAGAGGCCATTGTGACACTGCAGGGCCTCTTTGAACCAAAGGGGCTTGTGCTGGGCTGTCACAGGCCAGGGCAGGGGCAGCTGGAGAGCCCCTGGCCCAGCCCTGAGTCACGGGCTGAGCCATCAGCTCCTGCTGAGAGAAGGGACCTCACAGGCACCATTGGGGCAGTTTGGGGGGACACAATGGAAGGGAGAGATTGAGCCATTAGAGAGTGTCCAAAGGAGGGCAAGGAAGATGGGGAAGGGCCTTGGGGGAAGGTGTGTGAGGACACTGAGGGCACTTGGTGTGTTCAGCTGGAGAAGAGGAGACTGAGGGGAGACCTGGGGAGGAGCAGAGGAGGGGCAGGCCCTGAGCTCTGCTCTGGGGGGACCAGGGACAGGACTGACGGAATGGCCTGGAGTTGTGTCAGGGGAGGGTCAGGTTGGATCTTAGAAAAAGATTCTTCCCCCAGAGGGTGGTTGGGCACTGACCAGGCTCCCCAGGGCAGTGGGCACAGCACCAAGGCTGACAGAGCTCAAGAAGTGTTTGGATGATCCTCTCAGGCTCATGGTGTGACCCTTGGGGATGGTCCTGTGCAGGGCTAAGGGTTGGACTGGATGATCCTTGTGGGTCCCTTCCAACTCATCCTATTCTGTCATTCTGTGATTATCAACCCTGTGTTCAGCACAAACCAAAACACAGCCCTGCACCAGCCACGGGGAAGAAATTTAACTGTACTCCCCCTGAAACCAGCACACCCTTTAGGGGCTCTCCCAGAAACATCCCACAGTCCATTTGCCACCTGGAACCAGTGACTCTGAGTTCCTGCTTCCCCAGCCCCAGGGATGGTCTCCTTGTCTGCTCATTCCTCCACACTCTCTTCTCACTGATGGCATCTTAACCAGACAAGCCCCTGGGAATAATTGACTTCTAAGTCTTCAATTCTTTTGTGGTTAATTAGACAGATCTCAGAAGTGCATTCCAAGTGAATATCTTGTATTAATAAAACCAATAGAAAAGATGTCTTTTTTGTGGCCATTTTTTTTTCCCTGTTGATGTCAGCAATCCCCAGTCGATATTGATCCCAAGCACTTCCTAATTCAGTCTGAATAGATAAGAAAATCAAGACCCTTTATGTCTGAGAATCCATCAGACTTTATCCCTATCCCCACCCCACCATTCCCTCATCAAACCCCTGGCGCTCAAAGCAGCCTTGGGCAAATCTGAGCTCCCTCCACTCAAGGCTGGACCTGCAGGTTTCAGCTCCTTGGCACCAACTCCCACCTGCTTGGCTTGGAGAAAGAGCTGCACAAGACACAAAGGGATGTTCATTTTTTGCCAGCAAGTAAAACCAAAGGAAGGCACTGCTCAGTAAAAAACAAAACTCCTTCCTCTGCTGTATATTAAGTTCACATTGCCTCCATTGAAGTCCACTTTGCACAGTAGACAGTCTCAGCTTTTCCAGCTCCTGGCACAGGGCCAGTCCCTAAGCTGGGGCAGCCAGAAAGCTGTTCTTATTTCCTGATCAGTCCTGCTCTGCTCAGGAAAGGAATCTCACACAAAAGGTTATTGCAGGTTCCTTTATGTCACTCAAATCCAATAGGAGACTCCCCAGTTAGACTAAGTCTCTGGGACACACAAGATGGGGGCTACTGAAGAAGGTGGGAATGGAAACATGACCTTTTTTTTTAAGAAAACATCAAAAGCATAGAAAATAAAAAACTGTACATAAGGAAAGACCTCATTGTTCATGGGAGTTCTGGCACACAGTGGGAGCATCATTGGGCAAACAATATTCTGCAATTCAACCTCATGGACTGTTCTGACCCAAAAATCAAATCCCCTTGAGGTACACAGAGTATTTCCCCATCCCTCTGCATCATCCACCAAGTGCACCCGAGTCCTTGAGCAGAAACAATCCCAAAGGGTGGTTTTGCCTTTGCTTACGGCAGGACTCATCCCAACTGTCCTCCCCAACATGTTCCTCATATGGACCACAGGGATTTTATGCCCTTCAATGATATATAGAGGTTCTTTTTGAGCAGGGCCAGTTCAACTGGTAGAGTTAACTAACAAGGTTTGTGTGATGCCTTAAAGTTTTCTGGATATTTTCTTTTATTATTTTAAAAGTAGTTGTGTAGTAACTGTAGATGTTAATGGAGCTGTATTATATGCCACCATTTAGCACAGTACTTTACACAGACCCAGCCCTATGACCCCATGTGATATCAAACTTTCTAAATTCCTCTTGCGTGTTTAGACTTCTTTTCAAGGTAGAATTGTAGAAAAACACCTCTATTGAACAACATCACACCCTAGGCCTGGACAACAAGATCCCACAACAGACAAAGCAACCTTCAAGGCCAGAATTTGGAGGCGCTCCAAGGACTGTCCGTGCTGTGAAGAAGAGAAAGATGAGGAAGAAGGGGTCCCAAAGACCCCAAACCCAATTCCCCAAGGGGCATGTCCGGGGCAGAACTGGGCAGAACCGGGAGATGGAGAGTTCTGGCATTGGACAGACCATCTTCTAAAACTGCAGAACCATTGCCTGGGAGGGCGCGTCGTGTGTGTTCCCCTGGGCCTGTGGGGCTGATTAAAGGACCTGCTCTTTTGAGCTGATCTTAGACACTGAATTGCCCTGGAGTTTTCTCTCTTCAGCTTACAGGATTATCTAACTGGGTGGCTTTTGCTAAATGCACATCCCAAGGTTTGAAGGTCCCACTGCCCATTGCTTTCCAGGTGGTTTTGAACAGTCCACTCTACCATTCAACTTTCCCAGAGGCTGCTGCAGGACAGGGAATATGATCCATCCACTCCATGCCGAGCTCTCTGGTCCAGGTGTGCACAAGGTTGTTTTGGAAAAGAGTCCTGCTGTCCAACTCCAGTGTTTCTGGAGGGCCGTGTCTCCCCAGGACTTGCTTTTCCAGGCCCAGGCTGGTGTTCTGGGCAGTGGTGGGAGGCACAGGGGGTGTCTCCTGCCATCCAGGGATTGTGTCCACCACTGTCAGCACGTAGAGCTTGCCTTGGTGGGTTTGGGGAGTGTGCTGGGATCAATCTGCCAGGCCTGCCCACATCTCTAGTTCAACCATCATCCCCCACCCCACAGGGGCTTTACCCTCTTGGCCTCTTTGATGGCAGCACATGTTTCCCAGGTCTGGAGAACCTGGCAGTTGGTGTCCATGGTTAAATGCAGCCCTGGATCACAAGCCCAGCTGGATGTTGCACCTCTTCCCTGAGGCCCTGAGGTGTCCTGGGCCCAGCGAGCCAGGAATAATTCCCCCTTGTGTTGCCCGTCCAGCTCTACCTGAGCCACTTTCATCTGGTCAGTCCCATCCCCCTGTCCATTGTTGGATGTCACTCAGGAGCCCAACTCTTGGCTCCCTGTGCATCTCCAGGATGGACTTTCACAGCCAACCTCTCGACCCGGGTGGCAGGAGGGCCTACCCTGATAAGGCCTAAAATGCCATCAGACAATGCCAACAGTGCCAGCTCTCATGCAAGCTGTCTGTGAGATCTGCCAGTTACCGGTGGCACCCTGGAAATGGTTTTGGTGTTGAATGATGCTCAAACCAGCCTGGTTCACCCAACTCCAAACACACATCCTGCTTTTGGAAGTTGGATGGGACAGAGAAGCTGCTCACTGGCCTGTCCATTTGTGAGGAGCAGTCAATCCCTTCCTACTAGAGAAGTGCAGTCCCCTTTCATCCAGGCAGGTTCTTCTAACACAGCCCTTCTTGGGGTAGATGTGTGGAGATTCCTGCCTTGGGTGGGGATGCCCTCCAAGGACACTCCTCAAGGTTGAGCAAAAGAAATCTCCCCACGACCGTTGGTCTGGGTGAATTACATGACATCTCTCTGTAATAATTATTTTCTTTTGGCTGGCTTTAATATAATAGTTTCAATCATTGCTTCAATGCAGTGCACTATCCGATCTTATATTGTACTACTTGTAGTTTTAGCCTTTGTATTGTGCAGTAAATAATTATGATTAAGATCTTTTGTCTGATCATTTGTACGAATATATTATTCATTTTATAGAAATATTCTCATTTGGCCAATCATTAAAACCTGTGGGACAAAAGTGGTTCAATCCCACTTCTGTAATTCCTTAAATTTAATTTGTTGACAAAATCTGAGGCAAAGATTGGATCCCTTATTCGTTAAGGCTCTGCAGTGTGACAATGGCTCCTTGATTCCATGAGGTTCCCCAGTGTCACAATGGTGCCTTTGACTCCAGATGGCCTTGCAGAATCAGAATGGCCCCTGGATTCTGTGAGGTTCCACAAGGTCACAATGGACTCTTGATTCCATGAGATTCTGCAATGTCCCGTGGGTTCCCTTTGGTTCCAAAAGGTTCTGGGATGTCACACTGGCCCCTTGATTCCCTGACATTCCACAAAGTCCCGGGGTCCTTTTGATTCCATGAGGTTCCGCAGTGTCCCATGTTCCCTTTGGTTCCAGGAGGCCCCAGTGTATTCCAATGGCCCCTGGATTCCAGGAGATTCCACAGTGTCCTGGGGTTCCCTTGTCTCCCTGAGTTTTGGCAGTGTCCAGGGTCCCTTTGTTCCCAGGAGGTTCCTTTGTTTCCATCAGGCCCTGCCACGTCCCAGACTCCCTTTGGTTCCAGGAGGTGCTGCAGGGTCACAATGTCCCCTTTATTCCATGAGGTTCTGCCATGTCCCAGGGTGTGGGAGGCGTGTCTAAAAGGCACAAAGGATGTGCCCAGGTACAGAGCCCAAGGAGCATGCCCCAGAGTTAGTAAACTGGTTGGTTAAGAAAGTCACATGATCTGTAAGGATTAAAGGGCGGGCGAGTTTGAAATAAACTCTCTTTGTCTATACCAACCACTAGGAGCTCATCATTCCTTGTTATACAAGGGCCTTACCGCAACATGTGACGCACGAACGGGACATTTTTAGCTTATATTAAGCGAGATATTTATCCTGAATCAGGAAATCAGCTGGTGACTCCGGGATCGTCTCGATTTTTCGGAGACGGGAGTCTTGACCACAAAAAACCTTGACGTCAATAAACCGTGCTCTTAGTGGCACCTAAGAGACGGACAGTTAGTTTAGCGAGCATTCCTAATATTAGGATAGTGCATGGAAGAAGAGAAGAAAGAGTTAAAGAAGAAGCCGAGAGGTCAGAGCAGGCAACCGGAGAGAGCGGAGAGGGTCCAACGCAACATCAAAAGAGGTGAGTTTAGCTAAAAGGCATTCCTCACGACTAGACTGTTCCCTGGGCGAGACGTGCCTGCAGCTCGGAGACCCGAGCCGCGGAGCACCTTAAGATCGTCAGGGAAAAGCCTGTTGGTCCCCCGAGTGTCGGTCATCTGGTAAAAGCGGCATCCCGCTGCCAACTACGCCGGACCACGTGCGAGAAGCGGTTTCGCCGCCGCCCGTACCATCCCAGCCCCACCGCATGACCCCCGCATTGCCTTTCTGCCTAGCGGAAAGCGCAGAGCTCCGTGCCGCTGCACCGCCAGCCCAACACCTAGTGCCTGTTGCCTAGCAACTACTAAAACCGTAGTTTGGAAGTACCGGGGAAACGGCCGAGCCAAGTACGTGTGCTGGCCGCCCCCTGCGCCGCAGCAGGAGCCCGTGCCAGGAGTGCCGCTTAACGGAACCCAGCGCCGCCTTAACATCGCCCGCGTTCTCCCACTGTCCCTGCCGAACCCGCGCTGCGCTCAAAAGCCACGTGGAAAAGGCAGAACTGCGCCACGACCCTATCGGAGCCCCTGCTGAGTCCTGCGCACCGGAGGAGGCTCTCCGCCACCTTCTGCCGACCCTGCCTGTCTGTGACGACAGTGTAGACCCTCCAAACTCAGGAAAAACCTTTCAGAAACTGCGGAAACCCCAAAAGAACTTTTTGCCGCTTTTTGCCGCTTTTTGCTGCTGGCCCGGTGCTAGGACCGCCCGCCGGCCCCGCCGGCCCTGCACCACATTTTAAATGTCATGCGGCGCTCGCTGAGCCAGCATCTGCCGAGCCTGCCCCCGCGCCCCGACCCTGCCCCGAGCACGCCGCTGCCGCCACCCGAGCGGCACCGCGCGCCGCCGCAGCACGCCGAGGACACCCCCCCCGCCGGAGCCACCGCTGCCACCGCCCGTGCGGGTCCCGCCCCGCGTCCCACCGCCGCCACCGCTGCGGACACCTGCAGCCGCCCCCCACGGCCTGCCATCGCCAAAACAGCCTGCCGAGCCTCCCCACGCTGCAGCTGCCCCCAGCCATGCGCAGAACCGCCCACACCGCCGGAGCAGCGCCGGACCCCCGCAGCCACGCCGAAAGAAAAAAAGCCGCAGAAAAAAGACTGCCAGTTAACCCAAACTGCTATAAAAGGACTCAGAACGTGTGCTCCCAGCCGCTCGAGATAAGGCGCAGCCCCGCCCCACCCACAGACACGAGGAAGGGACCAATCCCACCCCCTCCTCGCCGCCTGCACCGCCCACCATCCCCCCACAGGGAACCGGTTTTGCCGGGACTACGGGCGAGGAATGGGATGAATTGGAGGAGGGGGAGAAAGAGGGGGAGAAAGAACCAAACATGGTTCCAACAGGAGGGATCAATAGGGCACAGGGGGAGAAGTCAGCTAACAGATGGGAACAATGTCTGGACAAGGCAACTCGAATGGAAAGCCTGAATGTTAATCAGGCATGCCCAGACGATATGAGCCAAAGCCAGCCCCCTCAGAGTCAGGCATTGTGTAAGGCCACAGAGAACCTGAGGCATTTGATAAGAGGTTCTGGTCTGTCTTTAACCAATATTTTTAAATATTTGGAGGCATTGAGTTACATCTATGCCTTCACCACATATGACTGAAAAGAACTGATAAAATTAGTTCTCAGTGACACCCAATATACAGTCTGGTTAGCTGATTTCCAGAATGTCATGGTTTGAGATAGTCCCAAAATCCAATTCCCTAGCTCCATCCCCCCTCCCACATCTCAACCTAATGTGAGAGAGGTTTTTCCAGACAAAACACACCTGACTCCAAAGTGGGGGAAAGGGAAATATATTACAATGACTGTACAAATAAATACCATATCACATTATACACATGATCACAAACTATCTCTACCATGACATATGTATTTACAATGGATCAGATCTCTTCTCCCCTCCAAATAAAAGTCCAGGAGGGAAAGAAGGACAGATCCCATCCAGTCCTTAAGCAGCAGCATCTTCTAAGGCAGCAGGTTTCTCCTCATCTCATGCATGCAGCAGCTGTGGCTGGCTTTTCTGCCAGCATCCACGAGGGAGGTATCCAAGCCTCTCTCTCGGCCCCATCGCCTCACAACCGAGGGGTCTTCCGTGGGCTTCGTAACCCCAGACAAGGTCGTTTCACCACGTCATATCACGAAGACACAGGGGGGTCTTCGTGACGGTCTGGTATCTCTTGCAGGGCCTCTGTGCCCTGTCTCTCAGGCTGCCACCGTGGCAGCAGTGCAAGGGGGGGAGAGCCAAGGTCAACTCCCCCTGCATTCCTCTCGGAGCTCTCTAGCTCCTTTCTACAGTGCATGTCGCACTTCAAGGCTCTTTCAAGTAAGAGTCCATCATCTTCCTCCTTCCAGGAGGTCTCAAAGGAGTTTTGGGGATCTGGTATCAGTCCAGTCTTACCCCCAAGAACTCTGTAGCTCTCAGCTGCTGGCTCTCCTTTCCTCGACTCTCCTTCCAGGAGTCTCCTCTGCGGTGCTGCATGTTGCTTCTGCTGCTTCTTCAGTTCAGGTTCTTATCTCTGGCTCTCTGCCACTGTTTCTCTGGTCAGCGTCGGCTGCTGCTCTGTGCCCATGGAGAAAACATCTCCCGGCATACTACAGGCACCTAGCCCAGCTTTATGCTGTTCCAGGTCCCTGCAGCCCCCAGCCAGGGGCTGGGAGGGGGCCAGAGGCCCCAAGGGGCTCAGAGCCCCTTCCTCGTGGCTCTACAACATGGCCACCTCTCCTCCAACAACCAAACTACAACTCATCTCTTCCGGTCTGGTTGTGATATGTTTACATTTCTGCAGGAGCATCCATTGGGTAGAATTTCAAAACTTCCAGGGGTTTCCACCCCTTGGGGTCTACCACTTCTCTTGGTCTCTGGGGAAAAACAAGGTTTAAACCACTACACAGAAGAATTGCTCTGTTCATATTAAATACCTACAGGCAGGCACCACGGCACACCAATCAAGCGGGAAAGCAAATTATAATTTAGATTCACAATCAAAATACCCTAAAGAGATAGCCAGGCAACCCCTAAAAGCTAGAGAAAACATTCTCACTGCAGATCCAATTGATTACTTATTCCCTGTTAAAGAGTTACAAAGTTATACAAATTTAAGATGCTTGGACCAGCTGCAGTCAACTTTAAACAAGCAAATTGAATACAATGAAGCCAGAGAGATGCTGTGCAAGCATTTGGCTTTTGAAAGAGAAAATGCAAGAGCTTTGCAGAGCCCTCCTGCAAGGGAGAACTGTGACTTTATTGAGCTGGTACAACCCTACCAAAAGGCTAGCTCTGAGAAGCAGCTACCTGCCTCTCTAGCTGCAGCTTTAGATGCCCAGATAAGAATACACAAGGAAGTCAGACACACAGTTAGCTGTTTTAGTTGTGGAGAAATGGATCACTCTCAGGAGGATTGCCCCTGGAAGCCCCTAATTGCAACATTCCATAGACACCCTAGCAGCAGAGAAATGACTCAGTTGTACCAAAAGTGCCATAAGCAAAGCAAAAGATGTGCTACAAGCATTATACTGTTTGTTGCAGCCCTGCTTGCTGTAATCCTTTGTGGTACTTCTTTTCATGTGCAAAAGAGAAAACTACTTCAGGCAAGCCACAATATACCAATAACCAGCCCCCAAAATAACCATGTACCCTGTACCCCAAAGTAAGGTGACAACTGGAAAACATTACAGATGTTGACAGCAGAACACGCAGTCAAAAAAAATGCAGAAGTCTTGCAGATCGGACTGCCTCTACCTGTAAGACTTCTAGCAAATTGGTCACGAGTGGTAACTGATTCAAAAAACCATTCCCTTACCATCCTCCTTCACCCTGAGGGTGCCCAGAAACCTTTCTTTCCCATCATGGTTTTAAACAGTGCACAATCTATCCAAAGTCACTGCTGGGCTGCCCTTCCTCAGGGAATGCAAAACACCTCGATAAAGTATCAGACAGCCATAATACACCATTATGCAGAGGACACATTAATAACCACGGCCACAAGAAATGAACTGCTAATTGTTCCTGCTGTTTTAACCAAAACTGCCCAAGGTACAGATCTTCAGGTTGTTTCAGGAAGAATACAACAACCACAACTCTGGCCTTGTCATGGACAAGACAACACCTGTTTTAACCATAAACATAAGGGACCTATACCCTTTCTTTGTGTTGCTAGGGGAGAACTCCAACCTAAAGTCTGACAAATTGCTAGCTGCAGAGGCAAACCAAATTTTAGAAAATTATACCAAGGTAATAAAGGGCAGACAAAACAGGAGAGATCCTGAAAGGCAAATCTGCCTAGTTTTTGTTTCCAGCAGGTATGAAGCATTGCAGTTTTGTTTCAGTGGGATCAAACTGAGAAAAGCCCGCTGTTGGTTCTAAAACAGCTCTTTCTGTCACACCATACCACCTAAATCTGTGCAAATTGCTATTGAGGTGTTTGCAAGCTTGTCATTTGAGGCAGAGCACGACTGAGAAACTGGACGGAAGAGATCCTGCCTTTACCAACATTCCAGCTTTGAAAAGACAATTTGGATAGGATGACAGCTGAGGACGCCGGATTTCAAGATGCTGTCCTAGTTAGGACAGCTGAGACCAGTTCATCAGGGTATGGGTGTAACCCAAAACTGTGTATTCTATAGCCTTCCATGCCATTTCCCAGAAACTGTTGTCAACAGACTATTCGCACCCTCTGCCCATAGAGCCTGACTCCTCAGGCTATAAACTAGGTGTTAAGAGGCCTGTGAGATAGGAGGATGCTCTTGTCCTCACACCCTTTGTGGAACTCCCTGCCCTGAGGGAAGTGCTGAGCATTCCTGCCTGAACTGGAGGATATATAATCTTGGAGTCTTGGAACATTTGGAACCACTCGTGGGATCCAGAGGAAGACTGCAGCTCATCGCTCTCAACCAGACTTAGACCACCACCCTCAACTGGACTGCAATCACCACTTTTGACCAGACTGCAACAGCTCTCCCACCAGCAGGTTTTTGGTTTTTTTTTCCCCTCTCCCTTTACTTTGGACTCAAGCGGGGCCCAAGGAACACCACGTTGTTCATGCCCCAGGGTACTGGGTTATACAGTTGGGTTTTGTGGGTTAAACAATTGTTTGTTTGTATGATTGTACTTACTGTATTATTTTAATAAATTGTTATTCTGACTTATAATCTCTCCTTTGAGTTGAGTTCATTTCCCCTGCTGGTTAACTCTTAAACCAGTACAGATGCCCTGGCAAGTTTTAGTGGTAATATTTTAATTCATCTCCTTAAGCACAGATTGTGGCAGAAATCAGCAGTTTACCTTTAAAGGCCATACCAGATGCAAAACTGAACCAGTGAAAGGCCTCAGGGCCTTCACACATGCATCTAGAAAACACAAATGCTGCAATAGATTGAATAAATCCTGCCACGGAACAGTAGGAAAACTACAGCCATGAACTAAGCTTCTGTATAGTTCTGGAACTGATTGTCATTCATATTACCTTGGGAAAATTTTAAACAATCCTCTGATGTTATGATTGTGCTTATTATGCTATGAGGTTGATAACCTGTTTTGAAAGTTAATTTCCGTGAGATATTGTTAACCCTTACCTGTTGTTTGAAATGCGTTCTGGTTGGTTCCTGTGAGTTACAGAAGGTATGATTTCTATACAAATGCACACAAAATCACATCCTGACCTGCCACAGCCAATGACTGACAGAAACTAAGAAGCTGCTAAAGCAGCAATGTTTAACACTATACCCAGAGTTTTAAGGCAAGCAAATTGCCTCATTCATTTTCTATCAGAATACAGATTCTCTAAGAGACCATTCAGAATAACAATTAATAAACTACATCATCAAGGTATGCCCACACTGTCAGGAAATCACGCCCATGCCATCTCAGGAAAGCATTAACCCTAGAGAGTTAATAGCAGATGAGACCTGGCGATCAGAGATATACATCTTTGAATTAGACGTTGAAAATGTACATGCAAATAGATATAGATATGCATCCACAAAACATAACTGCTACTACATCCACTAGACAGAATGCAAAAGTGTAAAACACATGAGTTAGTTGCTTAGCAACCTTGATACACTAAAATGGATTAACATTAATATTAATAATATTAATAATTAATATTAAATGGATTAACATTAATATTAAGCAGCTACTTCCTATAAAATAGGAAAATTCTCACGTCACAAGCATTTCACACTAATCCATAAAACAGTAAAAGCACATATTAAAACACATGCAGATTTAAACAAAAAGGGGGAGAAACAGTGTAACCTGCAAGAACATCTGTAAAAAGCTATGTATGTTATCAATTTTTGAGTTGTGGCAGTGCTGAAAGAAGCAAGTCTGAAAAGCAGCACAAACCTCAGGCGTTTGTTTCTCCCAAGTTACTAATTATAGTAAGATTTGATTTCAGGACAATGGATGAGATTCCTAGATTTATGACATGGAGAGAAAGCTATGCCTAAAAGTTATAAGAAAGAACTCAAGCAGGTTTCTTCCAGGTGTGTAAAACCCTATTCAATATGTGACCACAGCAGCAGGAACCAGAGCAACGCAGAAGTTTGAAAAGAGTTATGTTATGTTTCAAGTTTACATTAGAAAATGACCAACGTGGTGAAAAGCAGTCTCTGGAATGTGTGTGTGTGTGTTCGTGTGTGTGTTCAGTGTACGGTGACCACCGACATATGTATGAGTGAATGAGTGAAAACAGTTGTTTGACTGGTCAAATAATGAAAACAAAACACCTCACAAAATAACATTACCTCAGCCACAGGTCGCTTTTAGGAAATTGTAGTTTGCTAAGATTACCCTGTTTCTTAAATAAAGTTGAATTCCCCAGTTATGAAAACCCTCAGATTAATAAAGTTATAAGTTCATACACAGTTAAGATAGGCCCCAAGTTAATAAAGTAATTATCCAAGTTGCACTACTCTATAGAAATATAAGAAAGTTTTAAAAAGGTTTACATTAGAGTTAAGAAACTGAGCAAAGCAATGTGCTGGGTCACTGCAGAGCTTAGTAGTTTTATAATGTTCTGATTGCTAAAATTGTTGTTTGCATTGTTGTTTGTTCATACTGTTTTTGTGACTTCTTAATATAATTAAGGGAGGGGATATGTGGGAGGCGTGTCTGAAGGCACGAGGGATGTGCCAGGGCAATGGGCCCAAGAGGACATGCGCGGTAACATATAACTCTATTGGCTGAAGAAGTCACATGGTATATAAGGATAAAAGGGAGCACGAGTTTGAAATAAATCCTCTTTGTCCACACCACCACGAGGAGCATGACTTATTCCTTGTTGTACAAGGACCGCGCCGTTACAGGACACATTGTCAATAAACCATCCAGCTGACTTGGATGGGTATAAGAGCTGGGGAACACAGGATAATGAGTCATGCCCTGAAAACCTTGGAAAGTTCCCTACCTGAATCGTAACCTAAATGGAACAGTTTGGATACAATTCCTAAATATTTTGGAAACTCCAGTCATTCCTGACACCAGGACGGAAATTCAGCAGAGAACTAAAGCCAGTCCCCTTGTGAGCCCACACCCAGCGGGGCTGAGGGAGGCCCTGGCAGCTCCCCAGCACCTCCCTCTCAGTGGGACACCTCTGGCAGCCTCTCCCAGCTCGGGAACCCTCCAGTTTGCAACACTCCAAAGAGCGGCGCTGATGCCCAGGACAATTCTGATCCCCCTCCACAAACACTCCTCCAGCTGGGACCCTTGTCTGGTGGGAAACACAAAGGGATTGGTGGGAGTGTTTCCCTGACAACACGAGAATTTTGGAGAGGGACCTTTCCACAGCCAGCTATTGAGGCGTCCACACTTCTCTGCCCGGGTGTGGGTGTGAATTGACTGTGGTGGGAATGTTTTTGTGAATCTCTAATTCAGTCACTGTTAAAATTGTGGCAAATGCTGTTGAATCCCTTGATAACAGTTTAACAGGTCAATAATTAAATGCTAATAATTACTTTTACCCCCTTATCTTTGGGTTCATCCTGACCCTCTTGCATCTAAAGACTCTATGTAAATCATTCCTTTTCATCAAAAAATATTTTTTCCGTGTTGTCCACTTTAAAATCTTCCTCCTTAGCTAAACTACAAAACAACTCTAATTAGTTGTTTATGTCTTGAAGACATGAAGACAATTAAAGGAAGAGAAAGAAATTGGTTTTCCGTTTTTTAATGAGCCCCACGGTGTGTTTAGAGATGAGTCCATCATCCTCACGTACTGAGAGAAAATGGAAGCAGCTGCTGAAGAAGTCAGAAACCAAACCCCAAGTGCCTTGAAGCATTGCTGGGCCCCACTGAGGGCAGGCACTGCCAAAGCCTCCCCAGGGACTCCTTGGAGCAGCTCCTTGGAGGCCAGGAGTGCAGGCAGACAAAGGCTCTGGGCAGGCCCCTGCAATGCTGAGCAAAGCCTGCCTTGGTTTTGTGGAGCACAAAGGCCAAGGGCTGAGCCCCAGGCCCTGGCCCAGCAGATCCTGTCCCTCCCGGCTGGCTCAGGGCTGTTTGGGGGGCACTGGGATGGGAGGGGGAGGAACAACAAAGGCCCAAAACTGGGCAACCCCTGCCAGGCTGCTGAGGGAGGGGCGAGGCAGAACCCAAGGGCAGAACCTGCCAGGAAAGTGGCTTGTGGTGGCCTGAGTGGCAGAGGCAGCTGCCAGAGGCAAGGGGACAAAGGCCTGGGTGCCTTTGGGCCTTGCAGCCCTGCCAGAGCCCTTGGCCATCTCTCCTGCAGGCTGTCCTGCCCTGGCCCTGCTGCTGCACTGGCCTTGCAGGCTGCACACACCCCTCCTGCTTTCCCACCCCCTCCCAGCAGCATTTCTAGACCCTCCCTGATGGCTCTGCACCAGCTCTGGCTGTTCCCTGGAACACAAAGCCATGGGTTGATCCCCTCTGGGGTGACCTTTTGCAGCACAAGGGTCCCCGTTGAGTGACATTCCTTTTTCCTTACCTTCAGTCCCAGCCTTCCATGCTGCTCTTTGTGGAGATTTCATTCTATTTCCAATACAGAGAAAAGTTCCATCCTGTCAGATCTCCTCTAGATCCTCTCCAGTTCTTCCTCATTCCTCCTGTTATAGGTAAATAAACCAAATCAAAATTTAGCAGCAAAATTTATTGTGAGATTTATATAAAGTGCAGATAAGCAAATCAGCATGCTGGGTGGCCTGGAGAGACCCCTGCTCCCCACCGGCCCACAAGCCCAATAAAAACAAACCGCAACTTTTGTACTTTTTCAACTCCCCCTCCCATAGTCACTTGTTAGCTCTTGATTGGGCTTGGGTTCACGGGCTTCGTTCTGGTTGGTTCTGTTGTAGGCCCATTTTGGTTGCCAGGGACTTTCCATCAGTACTTTCCATTCAATAGCTTTAATTAGCCCAATGTCCTTGGAGCTGACTATGGGAAGGTGTCCAGATGGTCCAGATATTCTCCTTGGCTCTTCTTTATCATGTCCATCCTTGACCCTCTGATCCTTGTTCTTTTCTTCTTTTCTAATGAGTAACTTAGACAATATTTTTAGAATAACAGGATATGGTATACGTGCTCAGTAAAGCAAGATACTCTGCCAACTTGGGAACTGCCAGTTGCAGGACAGTCAACTTATAATAATAATACAGCAGTTAACTATTCCGCAGCTTACAATTCCCTAGTCCCAACCAAGCATTAGCTATAATATACAGAAAATACAATATATATATTTTGACGAGTAAATTTTACTATTGCTTACTTATTACACTCCATAATGGGGAACCTCACAGACAGACAGACCAGTCCAGATGTGGTGACACCAGAGCTGAGTCCAGGGGGGTGACAACTCCCTTATCTGGGTGGCCACGCTCGCCCTAAGGCAGCCCCATGTGCAGTTGGCCTTAAATCAAGGGGCCATTCTGATTCTTTGAAACATCACGGAATCAAGTGGCCCTGTGACACTGCAGGGCCTCATGGAACCAAAGGAATGCAGGGACACTGTGGAATCTTGTGGAACAAAGGGTCACTGTGACATGCGGGGTCTCTTTGGAACAAATGGAACCCTGAGACATGTCATAACCTCCTGGAACCAAGGGCCCACTGTTCCTCCCCAGAACTCCATGGGATCAAGCAGAGCCGCTGCCTCCCCCCCGCCGCCGCACGGACCGGAGTCGCCGGCTCTGCCCCGCTTGGACACCTCTGGGGTCAGCGTGTTCTTGGGCAGCACAACTGATCTCAGACCAGAGGGTTTCCCAGAGTTTGCTTTGTCCCCTCTTTCCTGTGGTTTTGGTTTTGTTCTTTGTTCATTCAGGGGGAAAAGGGGGAAGGGAGGCTCGTGTTGATCCCTGTTTTTATCTGTTTACAAAAGGGAGTTGGGGCAGAGGGGGAGAGAGGAGGCAATTTCTCTCTCTGCTGTTGCTTTGAACTGTTCTGTTGGTATTGCTGGTTTTGCTGCTATATTTCTTGTCAGTAAATTGCTATTTTTTCTCTTATACTATCCTTGTATTTTGTCTCCCTGTATTGGTGGGGAATAAAAGAGGAGTGAATTCATTTTATTGGATTTCCTGCCCCAAAATGTGTCTTTAAACCAGGACAGGTTGCTCAAGGGCTCCTGAAATTTGGTATCATCCACAAAGGACTTGAAAATACATTTTGTCCCATTGTACAGAGAGATAATAAAGATGTTCTATAGTGGTGGTCAAGGGCTGATCACTGAGGGATTTCATCAGGAAGTTGCTGCCAAGAGGACTTTGTACCATGGATTTTACTGGACACTCTTCATTCAGCCAACTTCCCACCCACCACATCTTCCACTTCTTCAGTCCAGCTCTCACCAGTCTGGCCATAAGAAGACCACAGGAGTCCATGTCAAGGGCCTTGCTGAAGTCTGGGCACACAACATTCCCTTCTATTCCCTCCCACAGGGTTCTGCAATCCCTGCCTTGTCCTTCCCATGCCTGGCAATGGCTGCAGGAGGACTTGCCCTCTCCCCTTCCCTGCTGAGCCTGAGCAGTCTGGAACTCTGCCAACCCTCCTTGCTGCCCTGTTTGCAGACTGGTTCCAGGTCTGCCTTTGCCAAGGCCCCAGGAAGCTCTGGGCTGGCTCTGGCCTTTCCAAGGGTTTGGGAGAGGTCTCCCAGTGACACTGCCCAGCCTTCTCAATAGCCCTGACACCAAAACCTTTTCCATAGCCCACACTTCCAGAGGAGTGCCCAGGACACAACACAGGTTGTCCTGGTGGTTCTGGAGAATGAGAAGGGATTTCTTCCTCGAGGCCAACCCCTCCAATTGGATTTGAGTGCAGCTGAAAGGTTTCCTCAGCATTTTGCCCGGTGCCTCCCTGCCCTGAAGGTTTGTGGCCATCAGGCTGGAGCTGAGGGGGTTGGGCAGGTGCCTGAGGAGGGGGGAGAACAAGGGCTGTGTCCAACTGTGCCAGGAGGGCTGTGCTGGGCAAGGATGAGGAGGCTGCAGAAAACAGTGGCACTGGGGAGGGGAGAGGAGCAGCTGGAGAGACCTTGTGCCTGCCCACGCTGAGCAGGAGCTGCCCCAGGATGGCAACTCTGAAGCACTTACAGGATGTCCCTGGGAACAGGAGGGGAAGATTGGATCTGAAAATGGAACCTGGAAAGCAGAGAGCAGGAGTGTCATGGTGACACTGCAGGAGAGTTGCAGCCCTGGAGCAAGGTGACAGAAGAAGTGACCCAGTCCATGCCCTGCCCTCAGAAGATCCCACAGCATCCTGGAGATGCTGGAAGGGAGCCCAACTCTGCTTCACAAGTTCCCAGGGCCTGTCCCTGCCTGTGCTCCAAGGGCTTCCACCCCCCAGGACTGTGCTCAGAGAGCACTCAGGCCTTACAGCGAGAAAGGGGCTCAGGAGGACAGTGTGGAAGTGGCAAGAGAGCAGCTCTGCAAAGACCAAGCACTGCTGTTCCCTGGCAGTGCTGCAGGGCTGGGATTATTGTCCCCTTCCCCTTTGCAAATACACCCTGTCCTGCAGTGTGCTGTCCTTTAGGAACACCTGAGAAGAAGGATCTTGGACAAAGAAAGCACTGCAGGGTCTTTTATTTTGTTTAAATACCCAGTGAACACAATTCATCATTTATACATCTCTGGGTCAAATTCAGTGGGTAGACACTAAATTAGAAGGCAGATGCATAATAATATTTCATTGTGCAGAAATGTATCGCAAGAAGAACCCAATGACCTCCATGAAAAACCTGAGCAGAAAGGTTGGGCCATTTTGAATGCCACACACCAGAAAACAGGCACTTTATTGCTCCTGAAAAGCATCCAGTCATCATTTTCTCCCTTGTTCCTTTCCCTTGTTTACACATTCCCTAACCCTTTTACCCCATTCTATATCAATCTGCTTCTGAATACAGCAGAGTGTTTAGTCTTCTGTCAAGGCAAAGGCCTAGACTGTTTGGAGAACAGCATATCAGGGCCTAAACCACAGAATACGGTCAAAAATTAGGTAACAATGTACCCTTTGTGCTCTGAGGATGATGAGGATGATGAAAGGGGGGTCCCAAAATACACCCCAGACCCATTTCTCAGGGGGAGGCCCCGGGGCGGACCAGAGGAAGGGCCAAAGGGTGGACACATCTGGGATTGGATGGATAATGTTATAAAATGTAACCTCTCAGGCACGGCCTGCGCGTGCGTCTATATCACCGACTGCCTTGGCAAATAAACCCTTTCTTATCTCACCACTAACTAACTGCTCCGGAGATTTTTTTCAGCACCAAAATACACAGGCAACACAGTGATATCAGTTACCTTGAAGGGACTCGCTCAACCTTTTGGCCTCTTGGGCCAGTTGTACAAGAACAATACTCAGTTTTGTTTATGGGAATGGGTTTTTCCAGCTCATCAGTTTTCTAAAACAGTAACGACTCAGCCAGAAATGATATCACGCATATTTCAGAGAGGCTGCATTAGGTGCTGGGAACTTGCAAGGTGTGACCCACGTACTGTGTATTTGCCAATGACAACAGAGCATTTACAATGGCTAGAGAAGGCTAGTTTTGAATTTCAAACTGCCTTAAGTGATTTTACAGGTCAGCTAAGTATTCACCTACCTGCTTGTTCTATTTTACAGTGTTTAAACAACTTTCCTTTGAAGCTGAGAACACACTGCTCCCCTATTCCTTTAACAGATGCACAAACTGTCTTTACTGGCGGTTCAGGAAAAACGGGAAATGGAGTCGTAGTGTGGCAGAAAGATAATGACTGGCAACAGGATATACATCATGTGGATGGGTCACCACAGCTTGTAGAATTATCAGCAGTAATCTGCACACTTACACTCTTTCCAGGACCTTTAAACATAGTTTCTGATTCTCAGTATGTTGTGGGAGTGGTTCAACAAATTGAACACTCCTATCTGAAAGAAGTCAATCATGCGGCACTGTTTGCCCTATTCAAAAATTACTGTTTCTAGTTGAAAAGAGGCAATTTGCATTTTTCATCATGCCATGTGCATTCTCATACCTTGCCTCCTGGTCCAATTTCAGAGGTAATCGACGTGCAGATGCACTTGCAGGAGCAGTAATAGTACCTCAGTGATTTGAGCAAGCCGAATTGTCACATCAATTTTTTCATCAAAATGCAAGGGCATTAAAAAGATAATTTGATCTCACATCAGAGCAAGCTCATTCTATCATAGCATCCTGTCCAGACTGTCAGCTAATCACTCCCATTGCTCCTGAAGGAACCAACCCTTGAGGACTGTAACCCCTGCAGTTGTGGCAAGCAGATGTAACACACATATCCTCTTTTGGCAAACTGAAATATGTACATGTCTCCATTGACACGTTTTCAGGATTTCTAGTAGCTACAGCTCATTCTGGGGAGAAAAGCTGGGATGTACAATGTCACCTCCTTACAGCCTTTGCACACATGGGAGTACCTAAGCAAATTAAAACAGACACTGGACCTTCTTATATGTCCAAACGCACAAAAGAATTTTTTGAACAATGGGGAATACAACATCTAACAAGTATTCCACACACCCCCACAGGTCAGGCTGTAATTGAGTGTGCACACTGCACACTCAAAGACGTTGCAGAAACAGAAAAGAGGAAGTTCAGGTTTAACTCCCCAGGAGTGTTTAAATAAGGCTTTATATGTGCTTAACTTTCTAAATAGAATAGTAGGAGATCTCTCTGCAGCACAGCGTCACTTTGTCCCAGCACATGTTTCCACAGAGAGGAAGGCAGAAGTAATGTTCAGAGATCCAGTTACTAGAGAATGGCAAGGTCCTTGTCCCTTAATAACCTGGGGAAAAGGTTATGCTTGTGTCTCCACAGATCGAGCACCGCGATGGATACCTTCACGTTTCGTGCAACCCTACCTTGCATCATCTTCATAACAACAGCCATGCCTCCTGACTGGACCACCTTTGCCACCCAGAACGTCGGGGTGACACTCGCCAATGCAACCGGGACTGACACATTGTGTTTGTCTGTGGCTGCCCCAACTGATCCGTTCCGTACCTGTTTAGCAGGCCTTCCTTTCAATTGCACCCAGTGGATTACCTTTCTACACCAGTACTTGCCACAATTCTCTAACCTTCACAAGGCACAATGTGCCAATAACCAAAACCTTGAAAATAATTTTCCTTGAATTCCAATAGAACCCCAAGAAATTAATGTCATGGGCAGTCTGACTGCACCTTTCTGTTTTCAATTTGATCCCTCAGATTCAAATTCAAATAGTTTATTGGCAATTGGCGTATCTCCTTCTGGAACATACCAAAAGGCTCGTTTTTGGTGTAAATCACCCAATTCTACAGTATTAAAATCAGGGGCGACGCCTCTTGGCTTGCCCAATGGTATTTTCTTAATCTGTGGGCTGTGATTCTGGAAAGGTATTCCCACTAGAGCGAAAGGAGGACCGTGCATATTTGGAAAATTAACATCATTTAACCCTCACAAATTACCCATAAGCACACACATTCAAAAGAGGCAAAAAAGATTCGTGCAACGATACAATAAGAATTGCAATTCAAGAGTACATATCTGGGGCCCAGCTGAAAGAGTATTCTCCAGTCTTGTAGCTGGAATTGGAACAGCTCATGCCTTGACCACCTTGGATAGACCAGGCTGCTGGCTTGCCAAGTTCAGCAGCTGACGCCTTACTAACCGATGTCAGTTCAATTAGGAAAGCCACTTTGTAGAATAGAGCAGCCATTGATTTTTTGCTATTGGCTCGTGGACATGGTTGCAAAGATTTTGAAGGCCTTTGCTGCATGAATCTTTCTGGTCACTCAGAGTTGATTCATCAAAGCCTTGCTCAATTAAAAACCCTAACAGCGCAGCTTAATGCAGAGAAGGACCAAGGCTTAGACAGTTTGTTTAGCTGGCTAGATATTTTTAACCTAGGTCCAAAACTCAAGAAAGTTGCCATTGTAGCTGTAACTGGAATTTTTGTGTTTTTCTGTATTTTGCTTAGTGTGCCATGTTTTCTTTCTTGTGTGTCACGTTTGGTTCGCTGTAGCTTTGCACAAGTTTTAGTGTTTCAATTAGAAAATAAAAAAGGGGGAATTGGGGGAAACCAGATGTGTTCAGGCTAGGGAGCCAGAGGCAGCTGCCCAGCAAGAGGCCTCAGAGATAACACTGGAATCCATCAACCGGCCTTGGGCATGCTGTGAGTGAGAGAAGAAGCTGCTGACTTCAGCACAAGGATACCTGTGATGAACACCTGCTACCATAGTTAAAAATGAGAGAGAAGAGACTGCTTAAATTAACCCCACTTATGAAAGATTAGATATAATATTTAGAAATATTAAATAGCCAACAACAGTATAAAAGTTTAAAACTGTGCCAGAATAGATTTTAGGCATCGGCAGGTTGGGACCCAAAAACTGTTCAGGGAGGAGACTGGGGATTGAGGGGAAAATGGGAAAGTGGGAGAAACAGGGAGAAGGGTGGAAAAGGGGGGGTGGGTCTGGCAGGTCCGATGGTCCCATGGGGTCTTTGGGCACAGGGGAGCTGGGAAAGGGAGGTGGCCCCCTGAGCTCCCAAATTCCTGTGGGGTGCTGGGAGCTGCTGGATCCAATCTCAGCCTTGGATTATGCCAACATTTTCAGTTTAGAGGAATTACAGAGGTGTGACTGAACCACTTTTGTCACCCAGGTTTTAATGATGGCAAATCAGATCTGTTGATAGAAATGAATTATTTAGGGTTGCAAATGATCAGACAAAAGGTCTTCAGCAGAATTATGCACAATATACACACTAAAAGTACCAGCAGTACAGGATAAGACACTAAAGTGTCTACACTAAAGCAATTGTAGAAGCAATTCTACTAAAGCTGGCACAAAAGCAATAATTCTTAATTAGAGATGGATGGAACTCCCCCAGACCAACGCTCGTGGGGAGATCTCTGCTCTCAACCTCCAGCAGTGACCTTGGGGGGTCACCAGCCAAGGCAGGAATCTCCACACACCCCCAGGAAGGGTTCTGTTGGAAGAAGCTGCCCCTGTGAAAGGGGACTGGCCCTTTCTGGTCAAAAGGGATGGACTGACAGTCACTGGACTCCAGGGGTTGCCTCCCAATCAGTGGGTTCATTGAGGGTGGAAGCATCGACTGAAGCCTGAAGCTCTTCCTGCAGTCGGGGCACTCAGGGGTTTCCCTTACCGGTGGGTCCGTTGGTGTGTGGTCAAGTTACCGCTCTGGGTGAAGCTCTTCCCACACTCCCCACACTTGTAGGGCCTCTCCCCGGTGTGAATGCGCCGGTGTCTGACAAGGTGGGAGTTCTGCCGGAAGCCCTTCCCACAATCGGTGCAGCGGAAGGGCATCTCATCCGTGTGCGTCCGGTGGTGCAGGAGGAGATCTGGGCTGGTCTGAAACATCTTCCCACACTCCAAGCACTTGTAGGGCCGTTCCCCAGTGTGGATGTGCTGGTGCTTGAGAAGGTGGGAGATCTGCCTAAAGCTCTTCCCACATTCCCGACATACATAGGGCCGTGCCCCAGCGTGGACGTGCTGGTGTTGGATCAGGTTAGAGTTGTTCCTGAACCTCTTCCCACATTCCCTACATGTGTAGGGCCGTTCACCGGTGTGGATGCGCTGGTGGGTGAGGAGAGTGGAGCTGTTCCTGAAGCTCATCCCACATTCCCCACACGTGTAGGGCCGTTCACCGGTGTGGATGCGCTGGTGGGTGAGGAGAGTGGAGCTGTTCCTGAAGCTCATCCCACATTCCCCACACGTGTAGGGCCGTTCCCCAGTGTGGATGTGCTGGTGGCTGAGTAGGTTGGAGCTGTTCCTGAAGCTCTTCCCACACTCCAAGCACCTGAAGGGCTTCTTCCTGCTGGGAGGCTGCTCAGGGACCACCAGGTTGGAGCTCTGGCTCAAGCTCCGGCCGCGTTCCTGGCACAGGCTGGCTCTTTCCTCCTCAGAGCACCCTGGGATGGCTTTGGAGACCCTCCTGTGGGGGGATCTCTGGCCCTTTTCCTCCCCGCTGCCTTCCTGCGCCGGGGAGCCCTTCAAAACGGCCTCTCCCACCAGGGTCTCACGGGGGGATTTGTCCTCCGGGCTCTCCGTCCTCACCTCGGGGCCTGGGGCAGGAAGCAAGAAGGACAGGCAGGGGATTTGCCTCCGGCCCACAGGGAAGGCCAAGGACATCCCCCCAACTCCGGCCCCGGCAGGACGGCGGCGCCAGCGGGGTTGTCCTGCAGCCGGGGCCATGCTCGGCTGACAGAGCCAGCACAACACCCGCCCAAAGGGACACTGACTTCCTCCTCACCTGCCTGGGGGGACCAAGGCATCTTCCTCTTCCTCGCAGCCTCCTCCTCCATCCGCCCAAGCTTTGGGAAGGACAAATCCTGATGGGGGGAAAACAAGGGCTGAGCGCGTTGGCTTGGGGGTTCCTCCTGCCCAAGTCCATCTCTAGAACTCACCGGGCATCCTGTGACCATAAAAACCTCCAAAACACCAAGATTCAGCCCAGAAAAAACCAAACCACTAACAAGATTCACACAAAAAGCTCCTCAGAAATAGCAAGATGAACCCCTCCCCAAACTGCAAAAGATTCAGCCAAAATATACTCCAGAATATGGAGATTCAGCCAAAAAAAAGGTGTTTAATTGGGAGGATGAGGGGAGTGAGGTCACTTCATGAGCACCTGATTGAATTGTTATATATTAATCAAAAACTGAATTAACGTAGTGTCACTTTAAACACAATTTTTTTCTTCCTAGTTTCAGTGTAGAGAATAAATATGAATTCACTGGACTTCAGGCCTTGATCATTACCCCTGTGCTTTGGTGTGCAAATGCTTTCTCCTTCCACTTCTCCCCTGCCATCCTTTCTGACAACTGGACTCCTCTGCTGTGCTGTGCCAATATCCTGGGATGTGCAGTTTCCACGTTTGCAAGGATTAAAGGCTACTTTTGCCTACCAGTGCCAAAGGCTGCTCTGTGAAGTTCAGTGTGAGAGAATCCTGGGCAATCAGACACTGAAATTGTTGAGCTGCAATGGGCCATGCAAATGGAAAGACAGAATCCATTCTGCTGGCCCAGACACAGAAGCCAATATCTGGCTGTGGCTCTTTGCCTCACTGGCACCATCCCCTGTGGTTCCTGCTGCCCACCATGGCACTGGCAGCCCCGGGGCACAGGTACGTCCATCCTGTACATGAAGTCAGTCACACTGCCCACAAGTGTTAGCAGGAGTAAAACAGTGCACTGCTGACCTTCTCGAATTTATCTCTGTTAATGTCTGACTTCACTTGGTCAATCTGTGTTCTCTTGCACAGCGTTACGTGGGTTTATGATTTTTATTATCACTGCACCAAATTAATCTGGAATGTGTGGTCAGAACAGTAATTACCTGCGTTTGTGTATAACTGTGTGCTCTTCTATTTTTCATGCTTTCTGGCAAATTCACTGACAACTTCTTTCACGACTACATGATGGGGACTGAATTTAATATTGGGGGGGTTTCCTGAGGGCAGCACTAACCAGACTGTTTTGTGTGTGTGAGACAGGCAGAACCACAAATGCCTGCACAGCCCAGAGCAGTCAGTGTGGGGCTGTGCCTGCTGCTGCAGAGACCCCCAGGGAACAAACCCAGGCAGTAGTTTGGGTTTATTCCTTGCTCTGTGTCAGTGGAATAGAATGTTCCACAGGAGCTCTGTCCCCCTCTGTGGCACCAGGTGGCTCGAAGCTGAAGAGGGGGGGGATCAAGTGCAAGGTCCCTTCTGAAGTGTGTCCCTAAGGAGGACACTTGCCTTATTATTGCTTATTACTTGCAATATCTTATAGATATATCATACAATAGCTAAGGATGGATTCTATAGAATATGTGCCAGATATATGATACAGAATATATCTGATTATTGCTTTACCTGCCTGTCCAGACAGATCTTGTGTATGCACAGAGATTGTATTTGAGGGATATGTTCCTCTCAATACCCTGTGAGCTCCACTCCTAAGGCCAGCAAATTCCTGAAGTTCCCCCTCCTGTGCCCTGCAGCTTTTGGCAGATTTGCAAGAGCAGGGGAATCATTCCCTGCAGCCCCTTTGCACTGCAGGAAATGGGAGCCCTGTGCACATCCTGCTGCCTCCAGATTCCATTCTGGGTGTGGGAACGACCCTGGGGAGCAAAGAAATGCCTGGTTGTGCAGGAGTTGGAGATGCTCAAGGGGCAGCAGGACCAAGTCAGGGGCCTGGGGGGGCCTGGGAGGCTTTGGGGTGCGGGAGGGTCCTGGGGGAGCTGGGGAGGGGCTTTGGGGATTGGGGGTACAGACCAGGACAGACCAGGACAGACCAGGACAGACCAGTACCTCCTCATTGCTCCCCAGATCTCTCCTGGAGCTGGGCCACGTTGTTGTGGGACACCTGAGCCCCCCCAGTGCCCTCCCAGTACAGCCCAGTGCCCCCAGTACAGCCCACTGTGTTCCTGTCCCAGGGTGCCAGGTGATCCCTCTTTGGGGAGGTTGGAAGGTGATTTGGGGGGTTTTGGGGGTCTTTGGGTGTATTTGGGGGAGTTAAAACAGGTTTTGGGGGCATTGGGGCATCAAAGGGATCTGTGGGGGGAGGGGATTAAAGGGAAAATGGAGGTTAGAGGACATTTGGGGGGAGTTAGAGGGGCTTGGGTGGGAGCGAAGGGGCTGCACCATGAGCAGGTGAGTCCTGAGACCCCCCCGGTGTCCCCAAGACCCTCTTGGTGTCCCCAGTTCCCCCCTTGACACCCTGAGACCCCCCTGGTGTCTCCAATGTTCCCAGGGACTTCCCACAGCCCCATTTCTCCCCTTGGAACCCCCAATTCCACTGTCCACAAACCCCTCCCCACTGTCCCCAAACCCCATCCCTGATGTCCCCAACCCTCCATCTCACTCCAGGAGCCCCCCCTTGGACCCTTTGACCACAAAAACGACCCCCTCCCACTCTCACAGAAAGGCCAAGGGCATCTGGGGACAGGTTGGGGACAGCTGGGGGGTTTTGGGGGGCACTGGGTGATTCCTGGAGGATACTGGGACACACTGCGGGGAACCAGGGGGGACTGGGAGGAACTGGGGGGTTACCGAGGAATGCTCAGAGGGCACTGGGAGGGACTGGAGGTGAACTGGGGCACACTGGGAGGTTACTGGGCCATACTGGGGGTTCATGGGTGCTCACTGGAGGATCACGGGCCCATAGTTGAAAGCAGTGGGAGGTCACTGGGACACACTGGATGGTCACTGGGGGGTTACTGGGCTGTACTGAGGGTCACTGGGAGGTCACTGGGACAGACTGGGGGCACTGGGATCCCCTTACCCAGATGTGGTACATCTCCCTCCCCTGGATTTTGGGGGGCATCCCTAGGACCCCTGGGGACTGGTGGACCCCATGAACCCACTGCTGAGCTTTAGGGGACTCCACAAAATCCCCTCAAAACCCATGAAATCCCCCCCTCGACCCATCAAAACCTCCTCAAGGTCCCCTCAAATCCCCTCAGAGACCTCATCCCTCCCCAGCACCCTCTAAACCCTCCCAGTGACCCGCAAAACCCACCTGGGACCCCCCAAGCCCATTCAGGAACCCCCCAATCTCCCTCAAGGACCCTCAAAACCGTCTGGGACCCCTTAAACCCCCCAGAGACCCCAAAACTGCCTAAAAGGTCCCCGCAAAGCCCCTCAGGACCCTCAAACCTCCTCACAGACCCCAAAGCCCACCTGGGAAACCTGAAATCTCCTCAGAAACCAAAACCCCCTCAGAGACCCCCAAACCCCTTCAGGGACCTTCAATTTCCCCCCCCCGAGTCCCCTCAGGACACTGAATCCCCTCAGGGACCCCTAAAAACGTCTCCGGGAACCCCGAACTCCTCCGCTAAACCCTCCCGAGCCCTTCAACCCACAGCCGCGCTCCCCGCAGCCCCCGAGGGGATCCCCAGACCCCGCTCTCGCCGCCCCCCTCGCCAGACTCACAACGACAAACAGGCCCCGCCGCCATCACCGATTCTCTGCGCGCGCACCGCCTGGACTGACCCGCGCCGCAGCCAATCAGCGCGCGGCCACGGCCCCTGCCCGCATTCCGCCACGCCTTCTCCGCGCGCGGTGCATTGTGGGAGTTGTAGTCCTTGCGGCAGGCGAGGGTAGGACTTTTTTGTTTTTAGCTTTTCTGTCTTTATTTTCTCCTTTTTTTTTCTTTTTCTTTCTATTTTCTTTCTTCTTTATTTATTCCTCGTCTTGTCTTTCATCCGCTCACGTGCAAAGGGCCGCTATGATCGTCCGCAAGGACTACAACTCCCACAGCGCACCGCGCAAAGCGCAGGCGCGGCGGCGAACGTGCGGGCAGGGGCCGCGCGCTGATTGGCTGCGGTGGTGTTTTCTGAACGCGGTGCGCGCGCAGAGCGCCGCCTTGGCTTCCGGGAATGGCGCCGGGGCCTGTTTGTCGCTGTAAGATCTGGCGGGGACTGTGGCGAGAGCGGGGCTCTGGGGATCCCCTCGGGGGCTGCGGGGAGCGCGGCTGTGGGTGGAAAGGCTGGAGGGCTCGGAAGGGTTTAGCGCGTGGGTTCGGGGGTTCTCGGGGACGTTTTGAGAGGTCGCTGAGGGGGTTCGGTGTCTTGAGGGGACTCGGGGGGAGGTTGAAGGTCCCTGAAGGGGTTTGGGGGTCTCCGAGGGAGTTTTAGTTTCTGAGGAGATTTGGGGGATCCCAGGTGGGCTTTGGGGTCTGTGAGGAGGTTTGGGGGTCCTGGGGGGCTTTGTGGGGACCTTTTAGGCAGTTTTGGGGTCTCTGGGGGGTTTAAGGGGTCCCAGACGGTTTTGAGGGTCCTTGAGGGAGATTGGGGGGTTCCTGAATGGGCTTGGGGGGTCCCAGGTGGGTTTTGCGGATCACTGGGAGGGTTTAGAGGGTGCTGGGGAGGGATGAGGTCTCTGAGGGGATTTGAGGGGACCTTGAGGAGGTTTTGATGGGTCGAGGGGGGGATTTCAGGGGTTTTGAGGGGATTTTGTGGAGTCCCCTAAAGCCCAGCAGTGGGTTCATGGGGTCCCCCAGCCCTCAGGGGTCCTAGGGATGCCCCCCAAAATCCAGGGGAGGGAGATGTACCACATCTGGGTAAGGGGATCCCAGTGCCCCCAGTATGTCCCAGTGACCTCCCAGTGACCCTCAGTACAGCCCAGTAACCCCCCAGTGACCATCCAGTGTGTCCCAGTGACCTCCCACTGCTTTCAACTATGGGCCCGTGATCCTCCAGTGAGCACCCGTGAACCCCCAGTATGGCCCAGTAACCTCCCAGTGTGCCCCAGTTCACCTCCAGTCCCTCCCAGTGCCATCCCAGTGTCTTTCAGTAACCCTCCAGTCCCTTACAGTGCCCCCTGGTTCCTCCCAGTGTGTCCCAGTACCCCCCAGTAATTACTCAGCGCCCCCCAAACCCCCCCAACTGTCCCCCACGTGCCCCCAGATGCCCTTGGCCTTTCTGTAAGCGTGGGGGGGGGGGTCATTTTTGTGGTCAGAGGGTCCAAGGGGGGGCTCCTGGAGTGAGATGGAGGGTTGGGGACATCAGGGATGGGGTTTGGGGACAGTGGGGAGGGGTTTGTGGACAGTGGAATTGTGGGTTTCAAGGGGAGAAATGGGGCTGTGGGAAGTCCCTGGGAACATCTAGCTGGGAATATCTAGCCAGCTAAACAAACTGTCTAAGCCTTGGTCCTTCTCTGCGTTAAGCTGCGCTGTTAGGGTTTTTAATTGAGCAAGGCTTTGATGAATCAACTCTGAGTGACCAGAAAGATTCATGCAGCAAAGGCCTTCAAAATCTTTGCAACCATGTCCACGAGCCAATAGCAAAAAATCAATGGCTGCTCTTTTCTGCAAAGTGGCTTTCCTAATTGAACTGACATCGGTTAGTAAGGCGTCAGCTGCTGAACTTGGCAAGCCAGCAGCCTGGTCTATCCAAGGTGGTCAAGGCATGAGCTGTTCCAATTCCAGCTACAAGACTGGAGAATACTCTTTCAGCTGGGCCCCAGATATGTACTCTTGAATTGCAATTCTTATTGTATCGTTGCACGAATCTTTTTTGCCTCTTTTGAATGTGTGTGCTTATGGGTAATTTGTGAGGGTTAAATGATGTTAATTTTCCAAATGTGCACGGTCCTCCTTTCGCTCTAGTGGGAATACCTTTCCAGAATCACAGCCCACAGATTAAGAAAATACCATTGGGCAAGCCAAGAGGTGTCGCCCCTGATTTTAATACTGTAGAATTGGGTGATTTACACCAAAAACGAGCCTTTTGGTATGTTCCAGAAGGAGATACGCCAATTGCCAAATAATGATTTGAATTTGAATCTGAGGGATCAAATTGAAAACAGAAAGGTGCAGTCAGACTGCCCATGACATTAATTTCTTGGGGTTCTATTGGAATTCAAGGAAAATTATTTTCAAGGTTTTGGTTATTGGCACATTGTGCCTTGTGAAGGTTAGAGAATTGTGGCAAGTACTGGTGTAGAAAGGTAATCCACTGGGTGCAATTGAAAGGAAGGCCTGCTAAACAGGTACGGAACGGATCAGTTGGGGCAGCCACAGACAAACACAATGTGTCAGTCCCGGTTGCATTGGCGAGTGTCACCCCGACGTTCTGGGTGGCAAAGGTGGTCCAGTCAGGAGGCATGGCTGTTGTTATGAAGATGATGCAAGGTAGGGTTGCACGAAACGTGAAGGTATCCATCGCGGTGCTCGATCTGTGGAGACACAAGCATAACCTTTTCCCCAGGTTATTAAGGGACAAGGACCTTGCCATTCTCTAGTAACTGGATCTCTGAACATTACTTCTGCCTTCCTCTCTGTGGAAACATGTGCTGGGACAAAGTGACGCTGTGCTGCAGAGAGATCTCCTACTATTCTATTTAGAAAGTTAAGCACATATAAAGCCTTATTTAAACACTCCTGGGGAGTTAAACCTGAACTTCCTCTTTTCTGTTTCTGCAACGTCTTTGAGTGTGCAGTGTGCACACTCAATTACAGCCTGACCTGTGGGGGTGTGTGGAATACTTGTTAGATGTTGTATTCCCCATTGTTCAAAAAATTCTTTTGTGCGTTTGGACATATAAGAAGGTCCAGTGTCTGTTTTAATTTGCTTAGGTACTCCCATGTGTGCAAAGGCTGTAAGGAGGTGACATTGTACATCCCAGCTTTTCTCCCCAGAATGAGCTGTAGCTACTAGAAATCCTGAAAACGTGTCAATGGAGACATGTACATATTTCAGTTTGCCAAAAGAGGATATGTGTGTTACATCTGCTTGCCACAGCTGCAGGGGTTACAGTCCTCAAGGGTTGGTTCCTTCAGGAGCAATGGGAGTGATTAGCTGACAGTCTGGACAGGATGCTATGATAGAATGAGCTTGCTCTGATGTGAGATCAAATTATCTTTTTAATGCCCTTGCATTTTGATGAAAAAATTGATGTGACAATTCGGCTTGCTCAAATCACTGAGGTACTATTACTGCTCCTGCAAGTGCATCTGCACGTCGATTACCTCTGAAATTGGACCAGGAGGCAAGGTATGAGGATGCACGTGCATGATGAAAAATGCAAATTGCCTCTTTTCAACTAGAAACAGTAATTTTTTGAATAGGGCAAACAGTGCCGCATGATTGACTTCTTTCAGATAGGAGTGTTCAATTTGTTGAACCACTCCCACAACATACTGAGAATCAGAAACTATGTTTAAAGGTCCTGGAAAGAGTGTAAGTGTGCAGATTACTGCTGATAATTCTACAAGCTGTGGTGACCCATCCACATGATGTATATCCTGTTGCCAGTCATTATCTTTCTGCCACACTACGACTCCATTTCCCGTTTTTCCTGAACCGCCAGTAAAGACAGTTTGTGCATCTGTTAAAGGAATAGGGGAGCAGTGTGTTCTCAGCTTCAAAGGAAAGTTGTTTAAACACTGTAAAATAGAACAAGCAGGTAGGTGAATACTTAGCTGACCTGTAAAATCACTTAAGGCAGTTTGAAATTCAAAACTAGCCTTCTCTAGCCATTGTAAATGCTCTGTTGTCATTGGCAAATACACAGTACGTGGGTCACACCCTGCAAGTTCCCAGCACCTAATGCAGCCTCTCTGAAATATGCGTGATATCATTTCTGGCTGAGTCGTTACTGTTTTAGAAAACTGATGAGCTGGAAAAACCCATTCCCATAAACAAAACTGAGTATTGTTCTTGTACAACTGGCCCAAGAGGCCAAAAGGTTGAGCAAGTCCCTTCAAGGTAACTGATATCACTGTGTTGCCTGTGTATTTTGGTGCTGAAAAAAATCTCCGGAGCAGTTAGTTAGGGGTGAGATAAGAAAGGGTTTATTTGCCAAGGCAGTCGGTGATATAGACGCGCGTGCAGGCCGTGCCTGAGAGGTTACATTTTATAACATTATCCATCCAATCCCAGATGTGTCCACCCTTTGGCCCTTCCTCTGGTCCGCCCCGGGTCCTCCCCCTGAGAAATGGGTCTGGGGTGTATTTTGGGACCCCCCTTTCATCATCCTCATCATCCTCAGAGCACAAAGGGTACATTGTTACCTAATTTTTGACCGTATTCTGTGGTTTAGGCCCTGATACGCTGTTCTCCAAACAGTCTAGGCCTTTGCCTTGACAGAAGACTAAACACTCTGCTGTATTCAAGAGCACAGATCCCCAGCCCAGTCTGGGACACAGGTAAGATCCCACTGGATAACAAGGCATTCTCTTTGGGAATCCTGCCCATGTCAAACATGTGGATCTTTCAGCGCACTGGGGGGGTTCTTTGGTATTTGGGGAATCCTGCTCATCTGAGACCTGTGGATCTTCCAGCCCTTTGGGTGGGTTATTTTGGAATTTGGTATTTGACTTTGTTTTATCGATCAATATTGTTGTGTTCTTATTTGTTTCTGTATTGTAACATTTTGGGTCTAGTGTTTAGAGATGGGGAGTGGGCAATCTGAAGGGGGAATTGTGAAGAAATCCCCACTTTGTTGCATTTTGCAATTTTGGATGAAGATTGGCAGCCCCCTCAGAGGAACAGCTCCCAGGGAGAATTTAATGAAGTGTTGTAATCAATGGGTGGCTGTTCTGGAACATTGAATTATAATCCATTGTTACAGTTGGTGCTGTTTCAGAACGGGAACAGAAGTGGAAGGAGGTTCTGTGTGTTGATGTGTTTTTCACTTTGCAGAACCTGTGAAATGGCAGAAGGATTGTGGTGTGAATGCAGCGCCCTCAGAGCCCTTGGTGTGAGCCCGGAAAGGAAAATCAAGGGAGATGGTTAAAGCCTTGTTGTTCAGTGTGGAGCACAGGAGAACTTTGTTCTCATCATCTCCCCAATAAAGAGGAGGACTCAGATCTTCTGGTTGGCCCCACGGGCAGGTTGAGTGGGGGAACAGAAAATCAAGATGCAGAAACCAATCTTGCAGGGGAACTGGCATGTGAAGAGGCAGATTTAGCATGTCCAGAAGAAAAGGAGAGAGAATGTGTCAGAGAGAGAGCAGAGAGCTTCAGAAATCCCTGAGGAAATGGTGCCCCCGGGGAGAGGAAGAGGATGAGAGCATGGGCAGCCTGCTTCAAACATCCCCCCCAGGAGACTTGGGATCAATCCCTGTGCATCCTGTAAGAAAGATGGACACTGGAAATGGGATTATCCACAACTGAAACTTCAGAACCCTCCCAACCCTCTTCTGGCATCACTGAAGACGACTGAGGGGGCACCAGAGGATTCTTCCCCATCAGAACATCTGGTTCCAGCCAAGCTAAGTACAATTGGTTGTGGCTGTGGGAACTTGTTCCCCTGTCTTAAATAAGGGAAAATGAAACTCAAGTCACAATTCTGGAACAACTGTCTGGTGTGACAGGGAATTGGGAAACTGGGCCATTTTTAATGCTGTGGATTTAAAACTGGGAAAACAGTGGTTGGCTCCCCAGTATTTCCCCAATTCCCCAAAGCCTCTGCCTGGGAGAGATCTCTTGGAAAAATTAAATGCCACAATCCAATTTAAAAATGATAAAATATAAGTTATTATTGCGGAGCCTAATTCTGTGGAAGATTCTAGTTTTGCATGAGAGTCTCCAAAAGCAGAACTAATCCATCTGCCAACGTCACTTGGGGATGCAGTGATTCCAGTAGGATGGGCTGGAGAGGTGCCTCCATGATCCAAAAGAGCAGAACTGTGAGAATTCCAGTGAAACCTGGAGCAGGGCTGGTCAGGCCAAAGCAATAGCCTTTGAAAATGGAAAGTTGTGAGGGATTCTCACCCTTTGTAGAAAAACTGATGAAATTTTGCTTGTTAAAAGAATGTGAATCTAAATGTAATGCTCCAATTTTGCCAGTCAAGGGGGCAAATGGAAGGCTATCCCAGTTAGTCCAAGACCTCAGAGCTATAAATAATCGAGTGGAAGATATACAAGCAGTCATAGCAAATCCTTACACTTTGCTAACTCCCCTAAATGAAAGTTTAGTGTGTTTCACAGTATTAGATTTGAAAGATGCCTTTTTCTGTCTCCCTTTGAGTTGTGAAAGTCAAGAGCTTTTTGCTTTCAACTGGGAAAATCCAAAAACAGGGAGGAAAACCCAGCTGACTTTGGTGGTCCTCTTGCAGGGGTTTAAAAATATCCCCCCAGTATTTGGAACTCAATTGGCAAAGGAACTGGAGGAATGGAGAAGTCAAAACCCTCTTGGAGCCTTGTTCCAGTGTGTGGATATTTTGATAGCCACTGATGCTGAGCAGCAATGTTGGGATCAGACACTGTGGAATTTCCTTGGACTGGGTGGATACGGGGTGTCCCAAACACAAAGTGCAAGTAGTCCAGACCCCAGGAGCCTCCCTGGGCTTTGGAATTCTCCAAGGACAAGGGAGGCTGGGCCAGGAACAAAAGAAGCAACCTGTCAACTGCCCCAGCCCCAGCAAAGGAAGCCCAGAGAGTGATTGCTTCCAGACTAGAGGAGAAGTGTATTCGGGCAGAGCTGACTCAGGAGACAGCCCCTGGGAAAGTCCTGGTTGGGAATTGTTTCCCAGTGGGGGCAGCTTTGTCCAGCGTGGAAAACAATTCTCTGGATGCACAGGAACTCCCCCCAGCAGGTCATGGAATTGGGGGCACTCCTCTGCAGTGCCTCAGCCCAGAAAGCAGAACCAATTGTGCTCACTCCAGCTTTGGGATTGAGTCAAGGAGAACAAGTTAATCCTTGGACTTGCTTGAAGATCTCCAGAAACCAACAGAGGCTGCTGTCCTGCATTGCAGAGTGCACCAAGAGGGGAAGACCAAAGCAGAACTGGGGAATCATTTGTCCCATAATTCTGCCAAAGAGGCTGCAGAAAAAGGCACTTTAGAGAGTAAAGTTTTGTCTTTAATAACCCTGACAGAGATACCTCTCCCAGTAGAAAAAAAAACTAGTGTAGTGCTAAGGATTGTCAGCTCATTGAAACTTTAGGAGCAAAATTTGCTCCAGGAGGCTGGGCAGTTACCCCAGGTGGGCAAATAATAGTCCCTGAACCAATCTGGTGTGACCTGGTGGATGGGGAACACGAGGGTATTCCTTGGAGTGAAGCAAATCATTGAAACATTTGCACAAGTGGATTATAATAAGTCCAAAACTGACCCCAGTTGTACAAGCAGTGAGTCAGCAGTGTGGTGTGTGTAAGAGAAATGATCCAACCCCTGCCAATGCAGTGGGAATAGGGGATGTAAAGTGTAGAAATGTTCCAGGTGAATGTTGGCAGATGGATTTGACTGAATTGCCCAGAAAAGGGGGGTGTAAAGATCTCCTAGTCTTGGGGGATACCTTCTCTGGGTGGCCAGAGGCTTTTCCTTGTTGCACTAAGAAGGTTTGGAAAGAGACTGCAATATTGTTCAATGCAATCCTCCCTGTATTTGGGATGCCTTTGGGAATGCCATCAGACAGAGGTTCCCACTTATTGCAGGAACAAAATGCTTCACTCTTGTTTTGCTCTTCTGACAACAGTTCAAACACTGTTGACATGGGAGGAAAATTTACATCTCTTTTTAGTGCCAAATGTGATCCAAATGTTGTCTAAAAGTGTCTGTATTAAGTAAGCAAGACTCTGTAATGAACCTGTAAACTGTGTGTGTAATGTAAAGCCCTGTCTGGCTGTCACTGAAGTGCTGAGGCTGAACAACAGCCCCTGAGCCAAAGCTGAGCTCTAGATGAACCTTCCAACCTAATGGGCTGTGTCTCCATGTATCTGCTCATCAGCTAAAACTGGGTCTGTTTGTTGGTAAAAATGTGCTGTGATGGGACTCCACCTGTGTATCTGCTCCTGAGCAAACAGGTGTGCTTATTAGTCAGATCTGTTAGTCTGGGCTCATTAGTGAATCCTGTTTGTACCTGTTCATTAACAAAATATGTCTGATTGTGAGCAAAATGTGATCTTTATCTTTCTGTATCTGGAGAGTGGTCGAGGCCATGGCAGTCGATGTCTGGCCTTGTTTGGCAGCAGATGGGGCAGGGGGAGCCTTGGTTTGGGAGAAGTAGAACATTGCTCCCAATATTCTGCTCTGGCCAAATAAGGAACAATAGAATCTTAGAGAAGTCCTGGAGAATTGGATCAGGGCTGGAACTCAAGCAAACAGGATGTGAGCTGAGCTCTGGGGACCCAGAGAAGATCAAACCAAACATGCTGGTCTCTGTGGGGAAAAGCAGTGATGCTGAGAACCGAGGTCAAGAAGGGGACACCTGACTTTGGGGGGGCACCAGATGCCAAAAAACCCACCAGAGACCCCCAGAGAAGACCCCAAATGACCAAATAGGTACTTGCAATAGGGTTGTGACTGTGTAAAGCAAAGTAATGGACATGTGTTCAGTAAGGGAGAATATCCAATGCCTCTGGAATCAGTGTGTGTAATCCCAAGCCCTGCCTGTGTCCCTGAGCAGGCTGGATTAGAAGAACTCTCCTGCAGGCGTCCAGCACGCTGCCCTAAAGAATGCCTGCTTCTTAACACCCCAACTGGGGTGAAGGGCTTGGGTTCTGCTGCTTGTGGGGATCATTTCTGGCCCCCAGGTGGGACCCTGTGCCTGATCTCCCGTGGATCCGAGGGATCTCTGGATCTTCACGCCGGCCCCAGGACTTTCCTGGAGAAGAGCACAGATCCCCATCCCAGTCTGGGATGTGGGGAAGATCCCATTGGATAATAAGGCATTCTTTTGGGGAATCCTGCTCCTGTAAGATGTGTGGATCTTCCAGCACTTTGGGTGGGTTGTTTGGTATTCCACAATTTGGTCTCTGGCTTTGTTTTATCCACTGATCCTTGTTTTGTGTTTGTATTTGTCTCTGTACTGTAACATTTGCACAGGTGGGTTAGGGGTGCAAAACTGACCCAGTTGTACAAGCAGTGAGTCAGCAGTGTGGTGTGTGAGAGAAATGATCCAACTCTGCCAATGCAGGGGGAATAGGTGATGTACAGTGTGGAAATGTTCCAGGTGAATGTTGGCAGATGGATTTGACTGAATTGCCCAGAAAAGGGGGGTGTAAAGATCTCCTAGTCTTGGGGGATACCTTCTCTGGGTGGCCAGAGGTTTTCCTTTGTGACACCAACTGGGCTAGGGAAGTGAGTGGAATACTGTTGAATCCAAGAATCCCTGGATTCGAGGTACATTTGGGAATGTCATCAGACAGAGGTTCCCACTTGATTGTAGAAGTGGTACAAGAAGTCAAATCAGGGATGCATTATTCCAGAATTCCAAAGGCCAGAGCCCCTTGGGTAATTGAGAGGTTGTCTGAAGAAACAAAATCCTTTAGTCCTGTTTTGCTCTCCTGACAATAGTTAATTGGGTCTTGACTTGGGAGCAAAATTTACATCTCCTTTTAGTCTCAAATGTGACCCAAGTGTTGCCTCCAAGGGATTGTTGGGTGTGCACTCATTTACCTGAAAAGACAAGGAAGCCATTCACCATTTCTGCCTCCCCTATTCTGGCAGAAATGATTCCTGGTCACTGGGTGGGCACTTGTGTTCCCCAAAAAGTAGACCCAGCAGTTAGTGTGCAAGTACCCCCCCATCTCTGACAATCCTGCCTGTGTCCAAAGCTGTGACCCCCACTAAAGGGACAGGAGAACTGGATTGTGTTAATGAAAGGGGCACGTTTGTGGGAAATCACCCCCAATGTCCTCAAACCCTTCCTGCTGGGGAAATGACTGATCCTTGGCCGGTCCCCAATGGAACGGGGTGGTGTTGGTTGTGTGGAAATAACACCTGTGAAGGGTTGCCCCAAAGCTGGAAGAGCATTTGTATTTCAGCTTGCATCATGACTCAGCTTAGTCTGAAGAAAAGGAGGGATTTGATGTGGGATATAGAACACTGCTCCCAACATTTCTCTATGGCCAAGGAAGGAAAACCATAATCTTGGAGAGGTCCTAGAGAATTCGATCGGGGATGTAACTAAGCAAACAGGATGGAAGCTGAGCTCTGTGCACCCAGAGAAGATCAAACCCAAACGTTACAGTCTTTGTGGTGAAAGGTAATGACACTGTGTCTGCTCAGAACCGAGGTCAAGAAGTGGACACCTCAACTTTGGGGGCACCACATGCCAAAAAAACCCCACCAGAGAGCTCTGAAGAAGACCCCAGAGGACCAACTAAGGACTTGCAATGGGGAGGTGACTGTGTAAAGCAAAGTAATGTCTATGTATTAAGTAAGGGAGAATATCTAAGGAATATAGAAACTGTGTGTGTGGGATATAAAGCCCTGTCCGGCTGTCCCTGAAAGTGCTGAGGCTGAACAACAGCCCCTGAGCCAAAGCTGAGCTCTAGATGAACCTTCCAACCTACTGGTCTCTTTATCCATGTATTTGCTCCTTAGCTAAACCTGTGTATGTTTGTTGGTCAAAGATGTACTGTGTGCAAAGACTACCCGTGTATCTGCCCATGAACAAAATAAATGTGCTTATTAGTGAGATCTGTGAGTCTCAACTCATTAGTGAATGATATTTGTATGTGTTCATTAATCAAATCTTATGTCTGATTGTGAGCAAAATGTGATCTTTATCTTCCTGTCTTTAGAGAGTGGTCAAGGCCATGGCAGTGGATGTGTGGCCTTGTTTGGCAGCAGATGGGGCAGGTTGACTGCCTTGGTTTTCCCCTTAAGCCCTGGCCAGGCTCTGGGTGGAACCCAGGAGGAGAAGGGAGCCAGATGGTTTTGCACACTCGTAGCTCTGTGAGCTTGTTTCTCCAAGGCCAGAAAAGCTGGACCCCCTCCCAGCAGAGGTGGAGCCCTCCCCTACGAGTGGACGCCCTGGGTGGGATTTCCCGTGCCCGGGAGGGGTTCTCCAACCCTTGGCTGCG
>NW_024104949.1:0-95624 GCF_003945595.2 Pipra filicauda | reverse complement strand
AATCTTTCCTGCACATATGCACAAAAGACGTATCCATCTCTTTTAAAAATTGTATAACCATCTGATAAATTTATCACACACCTTCACATTTCAAAAACCATCTCTGAGGCTTCTAGTCTTGAATTCCAAGTGCCTTAGACAGCATTTTTCTCTGACATATCTAGCAAAAAGAAAATTATTATGTTATGCTAGGGCATAAAAGTTTTACTGGAGTTCATCTTAGCTGTTGTATATACAGTCTACTGGTTATAGCTTCACTGTTACTACAGACTGAACTGTCCTACAGCCATGCTGCTGAGCTCTTACTCTCGATACCTTAATGGATTTCCCCTATATCCGGATTTGTAGGCAGAACTGGTAGCTGCCAAAACTTTTGTAAGAGATGGTTTTGAGTTACTAGAAATGCTGGTAATTTAGATATCCTACAGCTAAAATTTTTATGTGTTGGTTTGTGTCTGAAAAAGTCTGGAAACTCTGCTTCAAGCAGTTTGGTCTTTTGGAAGGATTTGGAAGAGGAGAATTAAGGAAAAAAAAAAAATCATCCTTCTTTCTATCCCAAAGTTACCCAGGCATTTATTTGACAACCTTCGTCGTTCCTTTATACAGTGAAACAGGGACATTCTGGTGGATGAGGCAAAGACTGATTCCCATTAGATTTTTGAAATAGGTTTGTGAAGTGTTTCTGTAGATGTGCTATCATTTGACTGAGCTATCATAAACTGTATGGTCTGAAATAAAGTTTTGGAAGAATCTGTACCACTTCTGCAGTGATGGAATGGACAGTGCATGCATTGTCAGCATAGTCATCTCGGCACTGACCTTGCCAGGCTTGCAATCTGGGAGAGCCTTTTGTCCTTTTCTTGTTCCCCCTAGTTACTTAAATGGAACACAGAGGCAGCCTCTCCTATGTTCTCAATGGCCTGCTAATGATGCTGCTGCTGTAATATAGAAAAACAGGAAGGAAAATCCCCCACGAACAACGAAAATAAAGAAGCACAAACTACTTCAGTACTGAAGTGTAAAGGGTTCGAGACAGATAGGAAGAATTCATGGAGCTGGAAGGAGAAGAAATAGGGGGACCAGATTCTGAAAAAGAGATTTGTTCACAGTCCTGTGCAGAACCCAGGATGCCTGAGGCTTGAGTGTCTTGTGGTATAAGCAAATGGCTGTGAAATGTACCAGCAAATTACTGACTGGTTGCCTTTAGGAACTGCTGTTCCTGATGCCAGTTACTGTATGGACTCAAGAAGCAGTTACCTCTGTTGTCCCAAGGATCTGATCCTTCTGTATAGATGGAAAGTCAGTTATATGGGATGAGGTTTTAATTATTTTTTTTTTCCCAGATTGGTCACTGGAAAAAAACGGGTTTTGTGTTTGTGTGCATTTAAATTACTATGCTAGAGTTAAGGATGCAAAATATGAGATATACAACCAATGCCAAAATTTTCCTAGAAGAAACATGATGCTTGAAACTTCCTCATATGTTCCTTATAGATCTAGTCACTAGAGGAACTGTGGGAGGGAGTTAAAAGCAAAGAAGAATACAGAGGCACTGCATTCCCAAAGGCCATTTTTTTGGCGCAGTACTAACAGTTGATGGCAATGTCATGCTACATTACTGAGGAGAAAAGGCTCAAGGAACAATATAATAGAAAAAAATCATCTTTGAAAAGCTTCCATGTCTAAAGTAGTCCACTGAATCCACATCTCTCCCTTTTTTCTGTGGCCATATGTAGTGAACATGAGTAATAAAAAAAGCTGTTGGACTGTTAACCTCAGTCCAATCCAGATGTGGCAACCAAGGGTGACTTGCATGACCCTACTGTTTTCGTTCGAGTCCTATTAGGTGAGTAAAAGCAGGAACGGGTGAATTCAATATTTATTTTATTTTAGCTGGAAAGAAGTATCAGAGAACAGTTTCCTTTTCCTATTGACCTATTGAAACAGCAGTAAGATAGATTTCTGTTCTGAATATCTCTTTTTTCGTTATTTCAGTTGTTAAGTCCTATCAAAGGAAGGGATGGCACCATTCTGTTCTCTGCCTATCTAGTTTTATATCTCCTTTCAAAGTCTTCCACCAAAAGGCAGAAAAAATGAGCTAAAATTTTTCCAGCTTCAAGCACACAAGTAGGAAAAAGGACAACTTCCTATTTTTCTTTGACAACCATGTGGAACCAAAATGCAAAGGGCAGAGGTCTCTGGAGAGGGAAGGAATTCAATGTCTCCACTGTGCCTCCATGCTCTCTTTGAGGACTTTTGCTTACTTATTGCCTTAAGACTTGATATGAGACAGGCAGAGTATGTTCTCCTTCACTTGTTCATGTAAAATGCTGGTACAGTCTGTAGATGGGGAGCAGATAACAAAATAGATACTGACTGTACTGGATTTTGGAGACTCCTGAATAAAGACATAGCTACAGGAAACAGTGGTGAGCACTGCCACAGACTAAAAACAGAAAGTGTGAGTTTTTCAATAGTCTCACTTTCACCCTTGTCATTCACAGCTGAAACATATCAACATAAAATGGCAAGCGATCACAACTTGGAAACCACTTTCCTGTTTGATTTTGGGCAGGTCTGCAGAGGTCATGTCTTTGCTTAGAGAAGTCAGTGAATGTGACACCATGTAAGCTGGTTCAGTAAGTACATTTGAAAAATAAACAGAAGGTACATTGTACGTTTGTAACACAAAGAACTACATGAATGAAACTCTTCAGTAGCTCCTTTCTGCCAAGGGAAAGTCAAACAGAGGCTACATGAGATAGTTACTGTAACTGGATGTAAATCTTTGCAGAAAGAATTTGGAGATCTTGGATTCCACTGAGATAGTGGTGTAAGTATCACTGTGTGCTTAAAGAACAAGCAGGACCAAGACACAACCATGCATGCAGAAGTTTTTTCCCAATATTTTGAAACACTAGGAATAAAGGATGATTTAAAGCAACTGTTGAGCTCTCCGAGATCTTTGTCCTCAAAAGAAGGTGGATGTCTGAGATGCAATAACAGTGTTCTGCTACAGCACACAGAGATTTTGGAACAATCAAAGAAGAGCCAGTGTCTTGGGAAAATTCACCTACTATTTGACTGGGGATAATTTGATGGCTGGGGATACTGACAAATGCATATAGACCATAACCCCTACCCATAAACGTGGTCAGTGTGCATCACTCTCAAGTTTCAGTGCTTTGTTCTGTGGCACTTCCTCGAAGCTATGTAACAATAGGCACTTCATGAAAAATAAATGGAAAACACTGTTGTAGGCATTTTCATTGTGAAGTGTCCATCGAATAAACTCCTGGGATAGTAATGAGAAAATTTGTGTCAATTAGTAATGTTTTAAGAAGACATGAAAAATCAATTGAGAAACCCCAGGAGGGTAATCACTTGCCATCAGAATTATTAATTTAATTATGTGTTTTAAAAGAAAGGACATGATAGCCACTAAGGGAGGCCCTGGAGGAACACAATAGTGGTATGTCAGCACAATTGATTTCTCAGTGATTTAAAGCAATGATCTTAGTGACAAGTAAAAAAGTTTACAGTTGAAATGGAGATGTAACCTTTGGGCCAGCAGAGGGGTCATACATGGTTATTACTGCTGGGGAAGGAGTGACCAAAAGGGTCAGTGCACCTTACCAAATTTTTTGCCATTTTTGCCATTTTTTTACCAGATGTGCTGGGATATATCACAGGTGAATTCACTAGTTTTACAACTTCTCCGGGTTGTCTCCCCCCCTTCCTTGCCAGTGTCATAACTTAGTAGTCAAAGATGAAATGACAGTTCAGGCCTGAGACATGCACATCTCCACTCTTCTCATGACACTGCAATAAAAGAACAGGTCTGGCTTCATAGCAAACACTCTTGTGGGAATTTGTTTGACATGTCTGTCAGTACTTTAAATGAGGAAGGATGAAAGTTTCCATAGAGAGAAACACCAGATTTTTCAAATACAGAATGGGGGCCAAAATCACTTGCTAAATGCTGTGTAGCATTAAAATGAGAGCTGACTGAGTGAAAGCTGCAAGTTTTTGCCCAATAAAAATTATAACAATACAGTGATGATAGCTTAGTTCTGCTATGAGAACAGTCTCTGGCATCCCCTTACTGTTGTCAGGCCATGTAATCCATTTTCTCTAGTAAATTATGTGGTATTTCCCTGTGGCAAAAATACTGCTTTGCATTTTGCTACATTTCTTTTTATCTGGATTTTGTGTTTTATGCTTTACGTATTGCCCTTAGCTAATATAATTTTCTTACTAGGCTCTCTCCCTTTCTGTCTGGAACTCCCTTCTCCAGCAGTTTTTAAGGACTAGGTAGAATGAATGACTGAAAATATTTTTATCTTCTATGGAGTTCTGTACATACTCTTGTAGTCTCAGTGCCAGACTAACCCTTAGTCTCCATCACGAGCTTGGTGTTCTCCTGCCTTGCTGCATAGTGAGTCAAGTTTTCAAGCATGCATCAAATGCTGTACTCCTTGCTCTGGATCTTTTAGAATTTGTTAGGGTGTGGTTCTGAGGCTAAGGTTCAGACCAGAGCAGGAATATTTCAGGAATCCTCACTAGATCAGTATACTACAAGAATATCCTTTTTGTTATACTTTTAGTCTTTCTGTGGTAGTATATTGTGAGAATATTGATCCATAACTGCATTAGAACTAATTACCTGGCAACTTTTATATAAAAAACATGTTTCTGAAAAATTTTATAAATAGCATGTATAATTAAAAAGTGATATTTCAACATGGATTTTCCCAGCTTGGTGTGAAAATACTTCCAGAAAAAGCAAGTTTTTCCTTGTTACTCTGTATCACAATACTTGATGAAGTGAATCTTACCAAATTTATTCCCACAGATCCATATAAGAACCTATTTTTAAAATAGAATTTTGGTAAAAAAAGAGTAACAGGAGACAACCTGGGTTATGTATCTAGACATTTGGAGCAGTAGCCTTTGAACGTAAAATATACTTCCAAGTGTGTATTTTCAGATAAAACTCAGAACTTCAGAAACTCATCAATAGTGTAATATTTTGAACTGGAAGTCTTTTGACAGCATCCCCAGAGAGCTAATGAAAGCTGTGATGGCACTCCATTTGATAGTGATTTTGTCATTAGCAGTCCTTAAAGATAAGGAATTACTTTTAGTGACAAATGGTCACTTTTACAGAAATGGAGCACTAATTTAACTCCAGTTTCTAATTTTTCCTTTGTCTTTACATGTGAAGTGCAGAAAATTACACATAAATATTTGATCTATGACACAACATCTGAGGTAGCTGAGTTTTTCATTAGATGTATTCTGCTATGTAACATGTATCCTTCAATAGGAACCTACCTACTTTTTCTCTAACAATGCAAGGCAACTGCCTCAGTATTTCTTTTTGGGGTGGTTGTTTGCGTTTGGAGGTTTTATTTGTTTGATTGTGTTGTTTGTTTGTTTATGGAAAAAGAGCTGGCTGCTGCAGAAATTAAGAAAACTATCTGAAATAAAGTATGATGGATTCCTGCAAAATAGAGTATTTCCTTTTGCTCTCAAGCACTAAAAGCATTGAAATAAGGAAGCGGGGGATGAACTTACAGCACAGCACAGGCTGTACTCAAACACACATTACTGAAAAAATGAAATAATGCATACATCATAGAAGGGACTCAAAGTATTCAGAACGAATGTTCACTAGATTTTAACTAGAATTTATGGATTCATAAAAGACTCTTTGCTCTGCAGCAGAATTAATCCTGATTATCTGCTTTTGAAGCAAAGTAAAACAAGGAAATACATCTACTTCTTAGTCCTATCTCTTCTAATCATGTTTTTATGGGGTAGAATTGGGCATTTCAAGTGCGTGAATGGAAAGTAATTTTTTCTTGAATGACTGAAAATACATATTCTAGAAAAGAAAGGATAAGGCAAAGTAATTCTTAGTGACTCTTTTATTTTAGATTAGCTGGCAGATGCAATCATCGGTTCTTTAGTCATGCAAGTTTAGTCAAAAAATTTTGAGAAAATGAGAATAATCTCAATTAAGCCCTACGGACCCAAAGAATGCATTTAAACCACCTACTTAAAAAAAAAGCACCTTCAAAAAGTTGTCTTGTGACAGATTAATCAGTGTACATCTAAATCCATAATTTTGAATGAAAGCCCATTCCTGGTTTTTTTTCCAGGCAACATGGAAACACATAATTTAGATGATTTGTGGCTTCAGGTGAAATACCTTTAGTTAAAATGGACTGAAAATATCCCACTATAGCTCCTAGAAAAGGACGTTAAACCTCCTGCCATGGCAAAGGGTTTAAGGCTTGAGTTGTGGTGGCTGGTACTGGTGATGAATTGGAAAATGTCTTTCTTTTACAGTGGCCTGTCATCACTCTGCTCTCTTTTCTTCTTTTGATTGTTGGTTGGCCGGTGACATGAACAAGATATCCCCTTAATCTCTTTGGGATTTAATAAAATTGGATGTATTCTTCAATTAACTACAAGGAACATAGCCCTGTATGAAAGCTTTTCATAATTTTAAAAAAGTCTTTGAAAACCTAATTTTTAAGCAGACTTCTAGCTTAAACAGTCGTTGAGGAATTGCTTCCTCCCCCCAGACTTTCAGGGACAGCTTCTTTTCTGCATGTGGTAGGAAGCAACAGAACCCTGCTCAATAGTTATTTCCCCAATTATTGTTAATTTTTAATAGTTTCTTTTGTTTTAATAGTTTCTTTTGTTTATTAGCATTTTGGCAGCTTTTCTTGTTACACAACACCATGTTGCTCTCTACATAGGATAAAAAAGCTGCTACAAGGATACTGGGGACAGAGGGAGCTGCATTCACTGAAGGAGAATTTTTCTTCCAAACTTAGCATGAAGTACTTCACAGTGAGTGAATTGAAGGCCTGTGCAGTTAATCATGAATAGTGTGACTGGAATACTACTTTCCAAGAGAGACTTCTGCCTGAGGCAACCTGGCTGGACATTAATAGTTGTGGCTTGGCTCTGCTGGCAGTTTCCGTGCTAATTACAGTGACAACGTGAAGATTTATAAAATGCAAAATAAAGTCCTAAACACAGATGCCAGCAGGAATGGAGATGATTTTAGGTGGAGATGATTTTAGGTGAAATAACAGAGCTTACCAAGTCAATCTGGTAATTAATGGCCCTGCAGAAATACAGTTTTAGTCCCTTGTTTTCCTTGCCAATTGAGGGACATTTCTGTTAAGAAGAACAAAGTGTTGCAATACGTACTGCAAAGGTGCTGTTGCTGAATGTCTTTAAGAACATTTAAAACCAACATCTGTCTAAAATAGCTCAGGAATAGCCAAGAACTTTTTTGAAGGAGAAGGTGTGTTTCTTTCTGCCCCAATTTTGTGATATAAAAAGGATGAATGCCTAAAAGACCTTAGACTGAATAAGATAAGGCTAGTGATAAGCTTTGATTATAGAATAAATACTCTGAAGCAAGATTTCTGTGGTTAGAAAATGTTCTCTGTAGTAAGATTAAGGAGACATGAAATTCCTTTTTTTTTTGAAAACACTCAGACTTCCCTTTTGTCTTCAAATGAAGTCTGTTTATGATGAGAATAGTTAAAAATATCAGAACTTTTTTTGGTAAAATTTCATTGTCCTGCTAAAGAAGATGCCTGTATTCCATGTGAAGAAGACTTCATTCTGTCAGAGGAAAACAGTCAAGAGAGTTTATATTTCAACTTTAATATGGCTGTACTACGACAATGCTATTATCTTGAATTTCAGATTGATTTAACTGAATTAATGAACAAAATTAGTTGTCCTAATGTAATTAAAATCTCAACTGAATGGTTTAGCAAATTAATACAATGGTAGTTGTGGCTGGCTTGATTTTTCTGCAGTCTGAGATTCTCAGCTGCATCTGTCTCTTTCCCTTTCACCGTGTAAGAGATACTGAGTAACCCCAGAGAGCAGGTGCTGGAGCTGCTTTTTAACGCTACTCACTGAAGCAGTCTCACTGCTGGACAAATTGCAAAGTTGGTGAAATGAAAGACTGAAGAAACTAGCCTGTTACTAGAGGCAGAGTGTAGATAAGTCAGTGTTAGTAATTGCACAATGCTGAATACCTTTTCATACTATAAATAAAAGCAGTGGCAGTATGATTCGTTTGATACTTTGAGAAGTAAACCTTCACAGCACTGGTTAAGAAATAAATATACAAGCTTAGAGAGCAGTCCTGTTCATTGTGGAAAGTATATTCGTGATTTAATTGTCACATAGACTCACAGAACAGTTTTGGTTGGAAGGGACCTTTAAAGGTTATCTATTCCAGCTCCCTGACATGGGCAGGGACACCTTCCACTAGACCAGGTTGCTCAAAGCCCCGTCCAGCATGACCTGGAGTTTTTTCAGGGAAGGGGCATCTATAATCCCTCTGGGCATCATCCTGTTCCACTCTTTCACCACCCTCATTGTAATATGATGTAGTTTTTCCAGCCTAATCATAGCAATGTAACAATTCCTCTCTTCTTCACTATTTAGGAATATGAGCTTGGCTGCAATTAATGAAGATGGGTGTTAGAAGTATGAATATATATTTGATGTCATATGGTCTCCTAAGTTTTCAAATGTCACCTTCTCATGATTTAATAATTACGAACAACTTGGGAAGGAACAACCCTCCTCCCACCCCCCTGAGCCCCCCCCGCCCGCAAACCTGAGAAATACGCAAGGGAACTATGTAGAGGATATAGCAAAGGGAAATGTACTTTTGAAAGCTGCTGTAAGTCTCCTTTCACATTTCTATTTTGACACATCATACACCTTCTATATGTATCTTTTTCCTTAGTTATCAGATCCTTTTTCTAGTGTGAAACAACCAACCAGAGCAGTGCTATGCAGTCATGTGCTTGCCTCAGACTTCTCTGATCTTTGATTTGCTGGCAAGCAGAGAGCTTTGCTCTATTCTTGCACATGCAGTCAAATCTCTTCATTAACCTTCCTCACTGGTTTATTGGAGAGGTGCACTCGACCTGGGGCTGTATGTTATCAGCCAGAAAGTTTTCCAATTTTAAATCTTGAGAAGTTGGATATCTGGAAGTTGGATATGTCAGTCAGTGGACAGATCCAACAAGGAGTTCATAAACAAACTCTGACTGTCAGAATAGCATAAGGAGAATGAAGTAATGCTCTTTGTTTTGTTACATATGCTGTATCAATAAATATTACATGCTTGTGAGAAGTAATAAAGAAGACTTGCAGTTAAGTAATGGCTGTGTCTTCTGTTCTTATCTGAAAAGTAGGCCATAATCCTGAATGTTTCTTGTCTTTCACACTGATTTCCTACTGTACGTATAACCTCTAGCTGTGCTAGCTTGTTTATTTTAGATGGAAGTAAGTAAGACTTTTTACAATGGTTTTTACTTTTTACAATAGTTTGCCAGCTATAAGGATCACAACATTGTTTTCTCAAAAAACACCTTACTCTTGTTGCTATTTCTGCACCATTGTTGCAGCTGCTGTTGTTCTCTGTATATAATATATTTGTCTGAAGCGGAAAGATCTGACTGCTGTTTGTGTATGGAATATCACAACAAAATGGTGTGTTGCCCCTCCCACCCATTGACAGGATTTTGCAGAACATTAGAAGGTATGGCTAACCAAACATAAGCCCAGAGGCTTCGTGTGTTGTTGGCCATGAACCTGCCTGGCTAACAATGTAAAAAGTAAAGAACACACGTTTCTTTGTACTGTGTCACTGCTAACTGATATGCTGCCGCATGGAGACTAGTATTTGTAGCACAACCAGCTATGATTGGAACAATCCAGATGCTGTTAAACCTAAGCAACACATACAAAAAGAAGGAAAAGTTTCCATCCTTGCTGCTTTTTGGCCCTTAGAGCTGTTGCATAGAACCAAAGGACCTTGCATGAAGGGAATATGCAAAAAATACCCAGATGCAGAGGGGATAAAACTTGGAAAGAATAACTGGTTTTATTGGGTTTCGATCATCTGAATAGGTATGCATGAATAGCATATGGATGCAAATGAAAAAGAAATATTATAGACATGAATTTCTCTTAGGCAGATCTAGTCAGAGAGCTGAGAGTAAAGCTTACGTTGGAATAGGTAGAAAAGTGACATGGTTTGTCCAGGTTGGTAGAGCAAAGAACTCATAGTGTCCTGACACACTTTCCATTTTATGTTGTTCACAACCAACCTTCAGGAAAATTATGAAGTATTGCCAAGGAGAAGATGGCCCATTCTGGCTATAAGTCTGTTCATTTCTAAGTTCATGCTGTCTTTCAGGTGGATTCAATGCTGAAAGGCTTTGCTCTGTAGTGAAAACAGTGAGATATGAAAAGCAGAAGAGAGCCTTTACACCAGCCTTTACGCCATGGCTGATAGGGTGAACTGTCATTTGGTTCAGAATCCTGAAGGCAGGTCCCGAGACCCTGAGAAAATAATAGCCACTCACTGTCCATCTAAATTGGAAAGCATCTGTAAGCACAGAAGGTTTTAGCTCGGCTCCTGACATCTGAGCTATCAATCTAACAGCCAGCACAGCTCTTGAGAAAAAAATGTAGCCTTCATGCCAATGGATCTCAGTAGTGAGGAAGCTGTGCTACAAGGAGTGTAGCACAAGGTAATTAATCCCTGCAACAATACCAAGTATACTCTTTCTTTCTCTTGCATTCCGAATGGACACTCTGCAAGAATCCAAATCACCGTTGGGAGTTTTTCTTCATTTCATGTGAAATTCCAGTGCTTCCAATCTGAAAGTTCAGTAAATCCTCTGAAGCAGTTTGTATTGAATAGCTGTGATACAGTGATTCACAAAGCAATTCTATTTAGGGACCTGATCAAAAGTGCATTGAAATAGTTCCATTGATTCCCACAGGTTCTGAATCTCTCCCATTATAATTAAACATGACTACAAACTATACTTTTTCATTGTCCCTTGGAATTAAACAGGGTTTTACACTTTTTCCCAAGACAGATCAGTAACATCTCTTTGTTTGGAGAAATAGCATACTTGCTATAGCATCCATGGTATGAAAAATTCCTGCTTGAAAGACTTGACTCTAGCAATATGTCTGTGAATTCGTTAACTGATCCACCCCTACCTGCCTTTCATGACAGAAAAAAGACTCACTGGTTTGCCAAAAAGGATCTACTACAAATGAGGTTTCATGAAATCAGATGAATTTATTTTCATTATGCTGGCAGCCTGTCACCACAGACATGGATGAAAGGTCTGGTGTTATCTTTTTTTTTTTTGTCCATGGAGTTAGGAGATATTCCAAAAGGGCTGAATGGTGAATGTGTTGTGGCTTTGATAAAACCACATCATTTAAGTTCATGTAGTGCCACACTGTGTGATTCAGTTCAATGTAATGGGAAGGACTGTACCTGTCTGTGTATAATGAATTAGCTAGGTTAAATCCTCTAAGAAAGGAAGCACAGCATGATATAGCTTATTTAAAGAAAGTCTAGCTTATTCACCTGTGTCAGAGAAAATCCATGAATAGTATGTCAGTTCTTTAAAGGAAGCCACCTAGGAATATTGAAAGGTAGCATACTGAGAAAATGGCTCAGTTTAGAAATGAAATTAATTGTTATTGTGGTGGTCTTTTCATGTAATAAGCGAGAAAAAAAACCCAAAACCAAACAAAACAAACCCACCAAGTTATCTTTCTGTGTCAGACTCAATTTGACTGGGAAAGTTACCTGAATTTCCTGAAATTAATCACTTTTGCAGGATATTCTATTCTTTTCTATACACCTGAAGGGACTGTAGTGCTTGAACTACAGATGGTGTACTAAGACAATACATTTAATTTCTACCAGTCCATTAGAAAGGTCTTTTCCCTTTCATAAACCAGGTATCATGAAATGTGCTGTTACCACTGCATTATAACATGACCTGTGCTTTCTTTAAGGAGTCAGACATCCTTTTACTTTTGAGATTTGTGATTCAGAACAGGAACTCTGTGACTAGAATGGGTGGAAAGAAAAGTAAACATGATGTTCACATGTTACCCGTATTAATTTTCCTAGATTCTTGCTTGCTAGTCATGGGAGTAAATTGAAAAAGGGTTAACATGGAAAGAACAGTGCAATTAGAGATATCATTCACCATCCCCAGTCAAAATTAATATGAAACTTACAGCAAAATTCTATGCCTGCAACTCACAAACTCTCCTAAGCTGCTGGTTTCAGGTTCTGGAAAAAGCTGTGAGGTAACTTGTAGTTTAGATTTATGAAAAATTTTGTTGGTCAGGAAATTCTTACAGTTATTGGTTCAAGGACTGAGGTGCCCGTATTGTCACTGAGGATATTGTTGGCACCATGAAGTCCTATTCTCTCTGTCAGGCCCTTTGTGGCTTGTCCTCTTTTGAAAGATTGCCTTCGGTCTTTGTTATCATACGTAACTGCATTTGTATTTCTGATATTTTGTAATATTAGATTAATTTATGACACTGTTTCAATTGGTCTAATCAGCGCCAGCTTGGCATATCTAAACATACTTTCTTTTTCATTTTGAGCAAAAAACAAAAAAGTTTAGTAGTTTAAGTAATAGTTGCAACTACCTTTATTTTATGATGTATTTAAAAAAAAAGACTGACTCAAAAGAGCAACCCTTGCAAAGTGCCCCGATTACTCCAAAGGAAAAACTAGTGCCTCTCAAATTTTAGGATTTTAGTATTGAAGAGAATTTCCTGGAGTTTTTAACCCAAAGGCATTTTCTTTTATCAAAAATAGATTAAGAGAAACTGAGCATTTGTGGGATTATTATTAGTGAGCAAACTGACTGTTTTATACAGTCAAGAAAAAGTTGATTTGTGTTGTGTCCTGAATGACATTTGCATGTTGAGGAAAAAAGAATAAAAATAGAGAAAAAGGTAAGTTAGAAGGACAGAACTTACATTCAGGGAAGCACAGAGGTTTTGTAAAAAGCAGCCATTCCTCAAAACCATAGGCACTTAAAGTTGTTAGAGATGTGAGGTGCAGTAAACTATATCAAATGGCATCGCGAGATATGACTTGAGTGGTCTCTTCTGATAAGCACTGAGCAACTGGCAGCAATATTACTCCCTAGAAAACGGACATCAGGACATTCATTTTGAAAGAAAAATTAAAAAACCGTAGAGTTTGCTCAATGTCTGGGCCTGCTAATTTCAACATTGTCTCTTCCACTGGGGAGAGAGGCTACTCCCTTGGGTTAAGAGTAACTCTCTTGGGAAAGGCCATTTGCATGACTTGAAATACAGCTCTGCTAATATTACCAAGCTCTTAATACTCTTATTCCTGCAAATATTAAATTTAAGATTTTGAACTGTATTGTGCAACTGGCACTAAAGGAAATCTGGCCCTCTTTGCCTTGGATTACAATCTATAAGACAGGTTTGTTTACCAAAGGACATTTGAAAGAAAAGAGAAATCCCATGAATATTGAGAACCCAAAGTAATCAGCTCCTTTACAGCTAGGGTTTCAGATTATCTAAGGCTTACACTGTTGGTTGATTTCCGAGGCAAATGTGTGTGCTGTGACAAAAAGTTTAAATTATTTGAGTCCTTAATGCTAAATTTGTTCTTGTAGGCAGATGTTACCCCTACTTTTCAGTGTGGTATCGGCACCTGCTTGAAAAATGCATCCAAAAAAAAAAAGTAAGATACTGGTGGCATGTAGATGGAAATTATTAATATGAACCTTGGGTTACAGCAGATCAGGTTTCTGCTCTGATCCTTCACCATTTCCGAGTGTAACTTTAGCCAAATAAAAGTCCACTTGGTAGGCCATCTTTCTGAATACCCAAGCATGTCTCCTCAAGAAATTTTGTCTCTGTAATTGGTCTATAAGTATTGATAGTGCTTTATCAGTTATTTTCACGGCAAGCTAAAAAGGAGTTATGTTTTCACTTTACTGTATAAAACATTTTTACCATTGCTTTAGAGCCATAATGGTGTTTGAGCTTGAGGATTCGGTAATTGTTTTGGGCTGTAGGCATTTTTGTAGTTTTGAAGTCTGATTGACAGGATGCAGAAAGTTGCTTAAAGCTGAAAAACCATTTAGAGAAATGTATCAGAAGGGAGATACGTGACAGGCACTCTGTAGATGGACTGAGAACCTTCTTGATATGCATTATTTACACAGTGCTTTAGATTTCTCCTGCATGTCAAACCCAATAATTTTGGTTGTAGAGCAGCATCACCATGGTACTGTCATGGGAGCTGAATTAGTTCTTTGCCTGTTTCTTATGCTGACAGTTTCCAGAACTGTACATTTAAATGTTGACTTTTCACTGAGAGTTATCAATTTCTAATGCGTAATCAATCTGCATATTTATGTGGCTTTACCTAAAGGATGTAATCAATTTAAAATGTGTTCCCTGTTATGTGTCTGAAACTAACAAACAGACAATTAAGTATGTGCTCGTTTCTACAGAGACAGTTTTTGCCAGATACTAAATGACTGCTTTTTTTGTAGATTACTTTTCTCAGTAAAGAATCATTTTCCTTTGGGAAAGCAAATGTATAACCAAAGGCTTTTTTTTTTTTTATTTTTAATCTCACTTATTAAAATACCCATCACATATTAGTACAAATGATTAAATGTTTGGTGCAGGTTGTAACCTCCCTTTGAACACATCATGTATAATACATTCTTTACAGTCAGACTGGTCAGGGAGCACCAAACATTCAATCTTAGCTTTCTCTCAAAAGATGTTTTGTAGAAATATGCAAGTATTTGATTTCAGAAGCACATTTAGTGGGAGCCCAGAAAAAATATGGAAGTTTTGCGCTTTTATTTTTCTGTTAAATGTTATTTATTGTTAATATGAAACTGAAGCATACTGTTGTGGACTTAACAGCATAAAAGAAAGAAATTAATTTACTAAGAATTGTAGAAAATTTCAGATATTTTTGGCTTTGTCTATTAGTTAAAAATATTGGCCAACAATGAACTCTGTTCAGATTTGTTGTTTTAATGGCAGTCAATTCTCTTTGAGTGGAGATTTGTATGACATCACAATTTCAGGGTAAACATTTGTGAAATTAACTAAAAAAAAAATTGATTCTCCATGTCATAACATTTTGAATAGTTCCTATCAGGTTTGCAGTGTTAACCCCTTTACCATAGCAACCCTTATTTTATGTGTGTGATGCAGATTTTTAAATTTTTTTAATATAACATACAGGATCCAGACATATAAAAATGTAGCAAAAAGTCCAGTTGTGGCTCTGGCAAAAAAAAACTGAATGAAAGACAATAAAAAAATTTTAAGATTGGTAATTTTTTGTTATGCCATTTTAAAATGTCATTTTTATGTTATTGTGATTTAAGAAATAATATATAAATTTTAAAATAATACATATTAGTTTAAAAATACCTTATTTTTGTAATGATCAAATTTCCTGTCCCCTGAAAGTAATTTATATTACTTGATTAGTATTGCATGCTTTTCAAAAGACAAAAATAGAATCTTAGAATTGTAGAAAGGGACGCACAAGGATCATGAAGTTCAGCTCCTGGCCCTGCACAGGACCATCCCCAAGAATCACACCCTGTGCCCGGGAGTACCATCCAAATGCTTCTTGAACCGTTTGATACAGACACACATAGTAAGTAGAGGGTGAGAAATTCAATTTGTATTCCATATCAAGGAATATATTTCACCTGACTTATGGTGGTCTGCTCCACAATTCTTTCATGATTAGAAAGATAATGTTATTAATTAATATCCACCTGTTACTATATCTATTTTATCCACATGTTCTGGCAAGGTAGGTCTAAAGTTACTGGTTAATAGATTAATCACGCACTGAAAAAAATGACTGGAACCCAAGCCCCAGTTTCATTTCATATGGAAACTACCATGAGGTCGTTAGGTTGTGTTAGAAGAAGCTCTTGTCTCATCATTTGCCTCCTGCCACATCCAGGATTTAATCTGAGCTGTTATTTACTTGCAGCCTTTGTACTGAACTGGAGAAACTAGCTGCAGCTGTTGGCAAAAGCTTGTTTTGGCTTTCGTAGCTGCTAATATTCTTGATGATACCAATGTTTATACATCTTTCAAATCTAGTGTTGTTTCAGCTGTGCTGGAAACCTGTTCATTGATACCAAGTGATAGGAGACAGAAAACTGCCTTCAATTATAGAGAAATTAAATAAAAACTTAATTTCTATTGTTCATTACCAGGTGGTTCATTAGCCCTGTGAATATTTGATCCTTTGTGTTTGGAGATTTAAATGGCTTGATCAAAAGAAATTTGCCATTGTTTCTAACATCTGAATAGTATTCATGTGCTGATGGATTACCTGAGCAGATTTTAATCTCTGACCTATCTATTCTTCAGAAAACTGATGTAGGAATCCATTTTTCCTTTGCGTGGATTATGAAACTGAAAAATGTAGAGACAATAAGCAAGAAATATCATAAAGCGTTTAAGCAACTACCTGCTGCTTTGGTTATCTAAATCCAAAGGTGCAGTCAGTATCTGCTGCTTAGACTCGGAGCTTCTCAAAATATGTGGGTAGGTAATTTTTAAATCACAAGGAAAGTTCTTGTAGGATATAATGAGAGAGCTTTGCATATATAAATATCCTCATTGGTGCGTAGCTAATGACTTTAAGTTAGGTTGTTTTGTTCATTGTTGTATGCTCAAGTTTCTGGAGAAGAAAAGGAAGGCTATAGAAATACTCACTTGTGGGATTCACTGGTAGAGTTAGAAGCACGAAGTAGGTTAGATGTCTGCATGCACAAAAGAGCCAGAAATATTCCTAAACTTCTCTGTCTTAAAAGTGTGTTCTAACTGTCCAACAGCTCTGATTGTTCAAACCTGCGTTGCCTGCAGAGTGTCTTGTTTATGTGGATTTGCAATAACAATTCACAGGAGTGAGGCCCTTCCTCTTCAAATATGAATGTAAATGGAGTCATAACCACCTTATGGGATACAGAATAGCCATTGTGGTGCCATTACATAGATGGATCTCTGTCCCACCGTTTTGTCTGTATCACTCAGAAGACTCCTTTCATTAATCTTATGAGCATGCTTTGCTTCAAACATCTTTGTTAAGAGATTATCACCTTCCCATTGAAATAATTTTACCCTAACACCAAGTCTGCCAGAGTTCAAGGAACATTTGGACAGTATTCTCAGGTACATGGTGTGATTCTTGGAGATGTCCTGTCGAGGGCCAGGAGTTGGACATCATGATTGCTATGGTTCTTTCCAACTCTGAGTATTGTATGATTCTATGGCCAAGGGAAGAACTGTTGGACCACTTTTTTTTTTTTTTGCAAACACATCTAAATTTTAGCACAAGAACATATTTCCCTGTCAATCATTGTGTTATAAATATGGTTCCACTTCACAAAAGTATTTGGAAATACACTGGCCAAAAATATCCAAAGAGGAAAATTTGGACTTGGATTTTGCTATATATTTTGGCTTTTTTAGCCCTAAAGTGATGTTCAGCTTTAAATGTGTCATACCTATTGGACTGGTTTTGGCTGGGGTAGAGTTAATTTTCCTTACAGTGGAGTAGTAGTATGGAGCTGTGTTTTGGATTTGTGCTGAACATAAATTTGATAATATAGAGATGTTTTTGTTATTGCTGAGCGGGGCTTACCTAGGTCCAAGGCCTTTCCTGCTTTTTGTACTGCCACACCTGCAAGGAAGTCGAGAGTGCATGGGAGGCTGGGAGGAGACACAAACAGGACAGGTGACTCAAACTGACCAAAATGATATTCCAGACAATGTGACATCATGATCAGTATATGAAGTGGGGGAAAGGAGAAAGGGGGCATATTTGGAGTAATGGCGTTTGTCTTCCTAAGTCACACTTACATGTGATGGGTCCCTGCTCTCTTGGAGATGGCTGAACACCTGCCTGTCCATGGGAAGAAGTGAATGAATTCCTTGCTTTGCTTTGTTTGTGTGTGTGGCTTCTTCTTTCCCTATTAAACTGTTTTTATCTCAGCCCATGATTTTAGTGGCTTTCAACCTTTCGATTCTCTTCCCAGTCTAATCCCACTGGTTGGGGAGTGCACAAGTGGCTGCACAGGGTTTGGCTGCTGGCTGGGATTAAACCGCTGCACTTGGTTTTGCCCAAACACTGGCAGTGCTGTGTGAGTTATAAAAATGACATACCAGGACCTGAAAATTTCAATGCAGTTTTTAAGAATAATTTTATCTAAGTTCAAACTCCCCTTTTAGTTACAAACTGACAAAATGTAAGAATGAACTGTATTTGGTGAGATACGAAAAAAATGCTACAATGTTATCTGAAAAATAATACTTAAACCAAACTGTCTCCAACCAAATCGGAAAACATGAGTAATAATTTAACTTTTAGCATTTATTTTGGCATAGCCAGACTAATAAGGAATAATATGCAGCTTGATCTCAAAATTGGAAAAGCCGCATACAAGAATAGAAAATTGAAATCATTTTTTCAAAGAGATGTATGCACACAGAAAAAGGCAAAACTCAAAAAATGTTAACATGCATCATCTGGGGCATAACAACTGTTCCCTCCCTCCACTCCATGCAGAAAAGCATGTGGGGTTTACATTTATTTATTTATTTATTAAAATAAAAGCTCTGCAGCACTGAGTCCATTACCAAAATGAATGGATTCAATATCTGTTCAATGATGTGTTCAAAATGAAAGCAACATCGTTAAATGTCAAAGATGTCATCAGCACATTTTGCTTCTTACCCGAATAAAACAGGCATTATCTCTCCAGGCACCGCAATTCCCTGCTAGTAGGTGGTGCTGGCTCTGCCCCGCAGGCAGCGCTTGTGGCGTGCGTGGCGCTGAGGGCACCGCTGAGGAGCACGCACAGGTACGGCTGCTGCTGCTGCAAACCTCAGCCAGCGGTTGTTAAGGCTGGGATCCTGCTGGATGGCTATTTAAACCCGAATTCTGTGCTGCTTCTGCTGTTGCAGGCCATTAGTTTCCTGAGCTTTTCTTTCCCTTTTTCAATCGGTATAATAAGGGAATGAATGTGAGGGCCTGTTAGCAGAGCAAGAGTGCTGACTTGTAGCCCTGTAACCATATTCAACAAGGGAATGTTCTAAACTTCATCTCCTGGAAGTCTCCTATCTGTTACATGCCTGGAGTTATTACCCACTAAAGGACTTCACATTTTTGAATACTTAAACTGAAAGAAACAGATATGGGAGAAACTACATAAATCCATTATTGCAGCAGGAATATCTTTCTGCTTCAGGCAGAGAAGATAAATTGCCACCAAAGTGATACAAAGTTGGTTTGATTATTTCATTGGATCAAATATATCATGCTGTCTTGAAATCTCTTTGCTTTTAAGTCAAAATTAAGGAATTTTACCATAACCATATTAGACGTTATAATTTGCATATTTTTCATCTCAAAAGAGACTTTTGAAGTTATGTAATTCTTAAGTATTTAATTGTTCTTCACATCATTGAAATATCAAATTATATCCAGAAACAGAGAGGATTCTCTTGCTAGATAGCAGTGATTGACTCTCTATCTGACAAGAACAGAATTCTTGTGTTGGGGAAAGAAACAACATTAAGAAAGTAACTCAAAGAGCACCAGTTCTTATTTTGTTCAACACTGGGATTTGAGTATTCTTTCTGTTTGGAACTAAGAGTGCCAAAGTTTTATGCTTGCACGGAAAACAGTCATTGAGTTAATATTAATTTAATCCATAAGATCACAACAATGCCTTTCTTGTTCAAAGAAGATGAAGGCCTCCTTCTGCATGAATTTCTTTTCCATAGCTTATCAGTGACATCTTGATTTACTTGCAAATGCAGATGAAGTAATTGGCAACTTTTCACAGCCTGGGGCTATGGTAACATTTGTAGATGAAATTCTTCCTGCTCAAATTTGCCAATTAGAGTTTAAAGTTTGTTTTAACCATTTAGGATTAAGAAAAAAACCACACCAAAACCAAAACTCCAAACCAACTGGAAAGTTTGTGTTTTAAAGATGATTTTTTTCGGCTTAATTGTTCTCTTCCTTCCTCATTTTACTTTATGCAGTCCTGATACAACACAGCAGCCAGAAATTGTAGCTGTTTTGTTTGCAGTTAACTCGAATCTTTCTAGATATTTTGCCAGTGATGTTATGGATGAGATCATAAATTTTGGTTCCAGGAACTAAGTGAGACGCAGGTACCAAGATGTTATCTGATGCCAGCGTGTGAGGAAGAGTTAAATCTTTTTGACAATTCAATGGTTCCCTTTGGGTTTGCACAAATGGCACCTGTTGTTGAAGTCAATAGAGCTTACAATTTAATTTCATCTGCCTGCAAACAATCTCACTCATTAGGGGGTGAAATGATGATAGAATTCACTGAGGCATGCAGTTTCACTTTCTACAGGGCACTACGTAAGTACAGTCATCATTTTCAGTGAAGGAAGGCACAATTATCTTGGAAACTGATTGTAAAGTAGAAGAAAGGAAAAAATGTCTGGAAAAAACATCGTAAAAGTTCAGTCTCACTACATTTTTTCTGCTGATGCCAATTTGAAATCTAATTATTATGTTTAACATGATACGAAAATGTAAAAGTCAGAAAAAAAGGGACTAATAATATATTTTCCTACCTATTTCAAGATGAGTTCACCAGTTTTGGAGAACAGGTACATGTAAATAAATATATTAGTGGGGTTCAGGAGTTAATCCACCCCAAACTTAATTTATTCATGTTGAAAATACCTGCTTCTCTCTGCTGATGGTCTTTAGGTGAATTAACTGGCCAGATAATGTGTTTCCTATATTTTAGTGCAAAGGGTGTGAACTTAACAGTATATTAAGCTAATGGGGCCTAACATTCCCTTGGACACATCTCTACCTCACATTAAATTGACCGACTTCCAGTTGGTATCCCACAGTCCTTTGCATCCTGCTGGGACTAACTGATTAATTTGTCGATGTCCCTCAATTGCTTTCGTGCCAGGCTGCTGTATGTCAACTCAAATGTTTGACTGTAGCAAAACTTGAGTAATTCTCCTGCAACCAGAATCATCATCTTATAGGACAGTTCATGCCCACCTACCTGGAGCAGTGCTGGCATCCTGTGCCAACGCTCAGTGACGTTCAACAAAGCCAAGTCCTGCTCTTGGGTAGGACTCAGGCAGCACTACAGGCTGAGGACAGAGTAGTTGGAAAGCTGCACAGCAGAAAAGGACCTGGTGGTGCTGTTTGAGAGCAGCTGAACATGATCCAACAGTGTGTCCAGGTGGCCAAGAAGGCCAATGGCATCCTGGCCTGTATCAGAAATAGGGTGGCCAGCAGGACCAGGGCAGTGTTCAATTTTGGGCCCTTCATTCCAAGAAGAGCAATGAGATGCTGTGTCCAGAGAAGGGGAATGGAGCTGGTAAAGAGCCTGAAGCACAAGTCCTGTGGGGAGCAGGTAAGGGACCTGGGGGCGTTTAGCCTAGAGAAAAGTAGACTCAGAGGTTGACTTTACCACGCTATACAACTGCCTGAAAGGAGGTTGTAGCTAGGTGGAGGTTGATTTCTTCTTGCAGACAACTAGCGAGAAGACAAGGGGAAATGACCTCAGGTTGCATCAGGGGACATTTAGACTAGATATTAGGAAAAATTTCTTCACAGAAAGAGTGATTAAGCATTGGAACAGGCTGCCCAGAGAACTGGTGTAGTCATCATTCCTGGAGTGTTCAAAAAGGTAGTGGCAATTCATAACACAGTTTAACAGGCATGAGGGTATTAGATCAGACGTTGGATTTGATGATCTTGGAGGTCTTTTCCAACCCAAACAATTCTACCATTCTACGATTAACATAATGCTCTGGAAAATTTAGCAGAAAAGGGACATCTATGAAATCATCACTAAAGAAGTCAGGGAAGATGCTCAAACCCCAGCTTCAAACCCAGTCTAAAGTGAGAAGCTGAATTCAGTTTTTAAGTAGTTGAGGAGAGCTATGGCTCCTTGTCACAGAGCTTGTGTTATCTACTTTTGGCCTTTCAGTAAGTGCACAGGATTTTGTTCTGGGATGATTTTTTTCAACCACCATGGGTAAAACACAGCATGGCTCTTACAAGGTGGAGCTTTTATTTGAGAGCCTCACTCAACCTCACTCAACCTGTGCCTCACAGTGCAGAAGTCTGACTTTGGCTCTGGCGACTCTGGTGGGAGGAGCTGGAAACACCCACAGTGACCTAGCTTTCTTCTCAAGGTCACTTTTATTCTAAGCAAGGAGCAGAAAGTGATTAAACTGTGTGTACTTGTGCTCACTTCATTTGGATTTGGCAACAACATAAACAATTCAGCTAGGAGTTTTTCTGAATATCTCTCTTCCCCTAACCTGTTTATTCAACAAATCAATTGGAATAAGGAAAGGAGATGTTTCTGAAGGTGGTCAGGTCATATGCCTGTTATACTCATAGAATGGTTTGGGTTGGAAGGGACCTTAAAGTTCACCTAGTTCCACCCCCCCTGATGTGGACAGGGACACCTTCCACTAGACCAGGTTGCTCAGAGCTTCACTGATCTCCACCTCTTCCTTTTCCCATTCCCATCACTTTCCTGTTTTTAGTTTTCTTGATAGCCTTTTCTTGGTCACTGTACCTGTGTTATTCTGCATGTTTCAGAAGCCAAACTTTTTTTCCCTCATCTCCTTCCTTTGGCAATAACAGACTTTGCAGTGTGAATATGCTTGTGGCATGCTTTGAAACCTAGCCACCACCAAAACCAGTCACTGTTTCACTGCTTTATGGCCTGCTTGGGTTACAGATGTTTTAGCATTATATATCATATCCATCCATTTTTACAGCACAACAACCTCGATTCATGTGATTTAATAAAATAAGAAACATAACAATATCTGTATTGTCTTGAGGAGTATTTTGCTGACTTGATTGTATACCTATTAATCTAGGCCAACAGCATTAAAGTTCTGAATTTTTATGCAGAATTACGTATTTATAATCGATATCACGTGTATGTACAGTCATGAAGAGTGACTTACCCCTTCCACGATGCTGAAAATCAAAATAAGACCAAATTATAAAAAAATTATTAGGTGTTTTTACTGTCAAGATGTCAACACAGCCTTATGCTAGATGCTATACCTTCCCAGGTGACCTATTCCACAAGTGGCTATCTAGTGGAGGTCTTCAGGTGCATTTGGAAGAAAGACTGAAAAACTGAGGTATAGAAATAAGTGAGTATGGGCCAACTGATGAATTTATATTTTTTGCAGAGCAGAGATTTAATGAAGGGAGAGGCAAAAGCTCTAATGCAGCTCCACCAGGTCTGCCTGACACTGCCTGTGGAAAAAGTTTTGTGGAGCTCCACAATACTTTCTTGATATCAGCTCCATGAAAAAGTCAAATGGAGAAATCTGTTTCTCTGTAAGAGATACTAACCCAGCTTGACAGCATCAAAATCTTTCTGTTTTGTCCCTTGGCCTGTCCTAGCGTAGATAACTATTCTCTTTCCAGTTCATCATCACCTCCCAGGTGACAACAACCCTCGTGAATACAAAGCTAAGAAGATTAATTTTTACTTCCTTAAATAGTCTCTTTACCTCTGATGAATTTTTTGATATAAGCTGGAATATATTGGGTCTGGCTGGAATGGCATTAATTTTCCTCACAGCAGCTGTAATGGTACTGTGTTTTGGATTTGTGACTAAACCAATATTGATAACACACCAGTAAAGATGCTTGGCAAATGCTCAGCAGTGCTTGCACAGCATCAGAGTTTGTCTTTTTCTCATTCTGCCCTCGTAGAGTAGGTTTAAGACAATCAAGAAATTTGGATGAAGGCACAACCAGGATGTCTGAACCAAACTGAGAAAACAGTTACTACAATCTGTATAACCTCATGTTTAGCAAAAAACAAAGAGCAGAGTTGCTCTGGGGAGATAGAGACTGGCTAGACATTGGCCTACTTGTGGGACATAGTGAATAATGGCCTTTACATCTCTTTTTGTTCTGTTTTCTTTTGTTTGTTTGTTTGTTTTTGTTTGCTTGTTTTGGGGATTTTTTTTTTTGTTTGGGGTTCTGTTTGGTTTTTTTGTGTTTTTGTCCCCTCCCCTTCCCTTTTACTAAATTACCTTTACCTCAACCCACGAATTTCCTGGTTTTTGCTCTTCCTAGTCTCTCTTCCTTAACATTGGAGGTGGAAGGGGAGTGAGCAAACAGCTGTGAGATGCTTAGCTACTGACCGGAGTCAACTTGCCAGTTGTAACAAGTTCCCAAGCAATTACTGCTGCACTATTTCCTACCTTTGTGATGTTCCGATATTTCAATGTTACAAGTCTCTCAAAAGCTCTGCTATCTTCTACTGCTATGGCATGTTGTGGTGGGGTAATCCTGGCCAAATGTCCATCCAACTGCTGACCAACTCCCCTGTCTTAACAGGAGAGGAAGAGGATGAAAAATTTCATGGGTTGAGATAAAGACAAGGAAATTGTTTACAAGCTTTTGTCATGGGCAAAACAGGTTTGACCTAGGGAAGATTAATTTGATTTATAGCCAGCTAATATATGTTTAGATTGTGAAAAACAGAGGCAATATTAAAATAATGTCTTCTCCCATCTTCCCAAGCTCAGTTGCAATCCATTGCCAACTCCTCCACTCCCAATGCTGAGCAATGTAGGGGGATGTGAAAGGGGGGTAGTGGTCAGTCCATAACAGTTTCTCTCTCCCGCTCCTTCCTTCTCATGCTTTTCCTTTGCTCCAGTGTGGGCTGTTCCCTTAGGCAGTGGTCTTTCTGTTTAAAACCAGTCCTGAGCAGGCTGTTCACGGACAATGGAGAAATACCTACTCCCCAGTGCAGCACCTCCTCCCTCTCATCCTTTACTGTCCTGGATGTTGCCTCTACTGTTTCTTAATCTTTTTTATTCCCTCCTTTTCTGACTATCTGGCACTTTTGTCCTTACTTAAGTTTCTTTCCCAGAAGGGCCACCCTCTTGGCTGAAGGACTCAGCTGTGTCTTGTGGTGATTTGTTGGAGCCATCTGGAATGGGCTGTGTCAGAAATTGCCTTTGCAGCCCCTGAGCATGTGCACCCTACACAGGCATGAAGGAGCCACAGCTCACATCTGTTTTCTGGGAAAGGGTCTTTGAATATGGACTCTAGAAATGGAATGTAAATTTAACTTCACTAGTTCACTAGTTTATACGAAAGTTATAACTGTTATAACTACCATGGAACTTTCTTTTGCTTTTACACTGTGTATTGCCCAAGCAAAGAGATATTTTCTACATTTTCAGTTTTTTTCATTTTTCCTTAAGACAGAACTTACAGCAAATAAAAGGACTCAACCAGCTTATGCCATTTTAGGTCACAGAACTGTCCTGCTTTAACACGCTAATCATGTAAGTAGAAGCCTCTATTTCTTTTTAAATTTACCATTTTATCATTTAAGGGCAAAAGTATTAAGCAAATATAATTACCTATTGAAACAACTTACTGACATTGGTGCTGAATTTCCTAACTGTGGCCATTTTTTATCAGAAATAGTTGTTTGTAACAGACATGCTTCAGCTTGTACAGTAATTAATTCTGTGACCTGTGTTATTAAAAAAAATAGTCACACTGTTCCCTTTTGGTCATAGTCTATAAAACTGCAGGAAAACCTTGACAACTGTAAATGCATATCCATTTTTCTGTTTGCTTCATGGAAGAAGATAGCAAGAGAGAGCTTTTATAGCAGCATTGCAATTTTGCTGTTACACTGTAGTGATCTGCCTGGCTGGTAAGAAATATAAATACCTTAGTGCCCTTCCTGGCCTGACATCCTGAATCAAGAAAGCAATTTTGGGCAGTTGGATTCATTACTTTTATATCCATACTTTAGCATGAAACTTGGTATTAAATTCTAGACAACAGTGTTTTAAGAACAGTAATCAAAAAAATACACTAGAAAATTTTAGTTTATCTGTGAAGAAGTCTACCCTCAAGAATATCAAAATCCCCCTAGAGATGTAAAACAACATGTTGACACATTCAGGACACATTAGTGAAAGGATAGCACATAAAAGCGAAAGTCAGGAGATGATTTTATGCTCAGGAATATCTTAAATTAATTTTCTTTTAATCTTTATGTCCTTTGTCTTAGAGAAAAAACACAACCACAACCTAAATTAGAGTTCACATAATAATAGATACAAATAATCTAGAATATTGTACTGCCTTTAAAAAACAACTTACAGTCTTAATCCAACCTCTGCCTTGATATATTTGCATTCAAAAGAGATTCCTGGAATGTGGGGAAGACAACTTCCTAACATAGCTGATGAGTGAGCCAGCTAGGGAAGGCACCCCATTATGAACAGAGAAGCATGTGTGGGTGATGTAATGGTTGGAAGCTGTTTTGGACATAGTAATGATGAATGTTAGAGTTTTTGATTCTTGAAATAGTAAAAAGGGGAATCAGCAGAACTGTTACCTTGGAGTTCCAGAGGGCAGACTTTGACCTGTTTAGGAGATTGGTTGCCAGAGTCCATTGAAAGGCAGTTCTGAAGGGCTTAAGGGTCCAGGAAGGCTGGAGGTTTTTCAAGAAGGGAATTCTAGGAGTGCAGAAGCAGAGCATCTCCCCATGCTTAAAGACAAACCAGCATGGAAGAAGACCAGCCTAGCTGAATAGAAAGCTTTGCCTGGAACTCAGGAAAAGAAAGGAGAGTTTATGAACTTGGGCTCAATGGGCAGGCAACTCAGGAGACATACAAGGATGTTGTGAGGTTATGCAGGGAGAAAATTAGCAGGGCAAAAGCAACTTGGTTTTAATCTGGCTACTGCCATAAAGATAATAAAAAATGTTTCTATAAATGTATTAGAAGAAAAAAGGCAAGCTAAGAAGATTCTCCATCCTTAATAGGATGCTAGGGAAGACACAGTGTCAAAGGCTGAGATGCCTTCTTTACCTCAATTTTATATAGCAAGGCCAGTTGCTCTGTGGGTACCCAGCCCCCTGAGCTGGAAGACAGGGATGAGGAGGAGAAAGAAGCCCCCATAATCCAAGGGAAAATGATCAGTGACCTGCTGCACCACTTTAGACACACAAGTCTCAGGGCCGGAAAAGTACCAAGGGGTACCGAGGAAGCTGGTGGAAGAGGTCACTAGGCTGCTTTGCATCATTTACCAGAAGTTCTGGCTAATTTCAGAGGTCCCAGTTGAGAGAAGGTTGACAAATGTGATGCCCATCTACATGATGAGTCAGAAGGAGGATCCAGGGAATTACAGGCTTGTCAGCCTGACCTCAGTGCCAGGAACAGATCACCATGACTGCCATCACACAGCACATGCAGGACAACCAAGGTATCAGGTCCAGCTTGGGTGTGTTTGTGAAAGGCTTATCCTGTTTGACCAGCCTGATCTTTGTCTATGACAAGTTGAGCTGATTAGCGGGTAAGAGTGTGGATGTTGTCTACCTGAACCTTAGTAAAGCCTTTGACAACATTTCCCACACAATTCTTGTGGAGAAACTGGCAGCCAACACACAAATATTAAAGATGTGTTTTTCACTGGGTAAAAAACTGGCTGCATGGCTGGGCCTAGGCAGGGGTGGTGAAAGGAGTTACATCTAGCTGGCATCTGGTCACCAGTGGTGTTTCCCAGGGCTCAGTATTGGGGCCAGTCGTATTTATTATCTTTACTGATGATCTGTACAAGGGAATCGAATGCACCCTCAGTCAGTTTACAGATGATACCAAGCTGGGTGGAAGTGTTTGTCTTCTGAAAGGTAGGAAGGCTCTACAGAGACATCTGGACAAGCCAGATCAAAGGCCAATGGAAAGAAGGTCAACGAGGCAAAGCGCTGGGTCCTGCACTTGGGGTACAACATCCTCATGCAGCTCTAAAGGCTTGCAGAAGAGCTGCCGGAAAGATGCCCAATGGAAAAAGCCCTGGGGGTGCTGTTTAAGAGCAGCTGAACATGAGCCAGCAGTGTGCCCAGGTGGCCAAGAAGACCAACTGCATCCTGGATTGTATCAGAAAAAGTGTGGACAGCAGGACTAGGAAAGTGATCGTCCCTCTGTACTCAGCACTGGTGAAGCCCTATCTTCAGTAGAATGCCCAGTTTTGGGCCCCTCACCATGGGAAAAACACTGACGTGACGGAATGTGTCCAGAGCTAGGGAAGGGTCTGGAGCATGAACCCTGTGAGGAGCAGATGAGGAAGCTGGGGTTGTTTAGCCTGGAGAAGAGGAGGTTCAGGGGTGGCCTTGACACTGTACAACTACCTCAAAGGAGGTTGTAGATGGGCAGGAGTTGGTCTCTTGTCCCAGGTAACAATTGATAGGACAAGAGGTTAAAACTGGAAAAATTTCTTCTTAGAAAGGTTTGTCAAGCATTGGAACAGGCTGCCCAGGCAAAGTGATTGAGTCACCGTTCTTGGACATATTTAAAAGATGTGTAGATGTGGTGTTTAGGGGCAAGGTTTGGGGTGACCTTGGTTCTGCCAGGTTAACAGTTGGACTCTGTTCCTAAGAGTCTTTTCCAACCCCCTAGACAACTCCATTATTCTATTCTGTATTACAGGTAAAGCCCATGGGACTGGGATAATGATAAAGCAAACCAAGAACTTAAACGGCAGAGTTCATAGAAGAACTGGGAGCAGAATTAAGCCTCTAGATGCTCTAGGCATCAACAAATGCCTAGAAGTGTAGGACTTACCATGCTTTAATCAGTTACCACCAATCAATTGAGCTACAATATTTCTGTGCTATGTACTCCTCACTCTATCTATATGTGATATGTGAGGAAAAATTTTTTTGGTTATTGTGGATTTATATTAACATAATCTGATTAGATGGTTAACCTTCTTAAAACAGGCAAGACACGTGGATGAAAAAGAGGCAACTAATTGGTGGATGGGTTCTCCCCCCCTTTTTTCCCTTTTCTGTTGTAAGATTGTTGACATTTGTGGATGTCATGTACTGAAAGCAGCAGGCATCTGCATTGCAGATAGGGACTCCTGCAGTGCTAATCTGGGAGGAAGATTTCCTCCAGTGTTATTACCAACCATCAACACATTACTAAGAAAGTAATAGTATGAGGTGAGAGATGCTCAGTTTTGCTACTAAGCTTAAGGAATATTTGGAAGTAGAGGACATGGAGGGAAACTTCTCTGGAGGATCATATTTACTAATTGTTTTTTAGTACATTAAACTTGATGGCTTGTAAACTCTGCATTTATTGTACTTAATGCCTAGAAAAGAGTAGTACATGCACAGTACAACTTTAGGAATTGTTTTGGTCTCTGATCCTTTCCAACTTCAACTGAAGTACAGTATTTATGCCCCACCTCTGAGTGCTTTGCTCTTCTGCCTCTCAGTGCTTTGCTATCTACAGAATTAGTACTGACAGCAGGTGGCCTAAAGAAATTATAAAACAACAGCTGATCTGAGTCGGAGCAGACTGTGTATCCCTGCAACGGAACAGGAGATACAAACTCTATTCTATTACCTGCGCAGTCAGGAGCCTCCCCCATCAGCACTCAGATCCACCCTTCAATAGCAGGAGGCTTCTCAGATCTACCTCAGTGCACATTATTGAGTTTAATTTAACTCCTTCTCTGCACTATTTGCCTAAAGAGTAACAAGAATTTGAGATCTGTTTTCACAGATTACATGATTTTTACAGAGTTGATATGTGTGAGTGTGTAATACTGAAGGCTGGTAGGACTGTCTTCAGAGAAGCTGTAAAAGCCATGCTCCCATTGCAGCTGGACATGTTGAATGAAAAACTGTTGAACAAAACAGCAGATAAAGCCCCACTTCAGGAAGATGCTTATTTTGCTGGTTGTCAGTAAGAGCAGAAGTGGATAGATTTTTTTTTTTGAGAGGCCAGTTTAGCCAGAGTTGGCAATTTGTTTCATCATCTTCACAGCAGGCTCAGCAAAACAGAAATGGTCCTGATGAAATGAAACTACTCAGTCTTGTCAGAAGCTGAGGCTAGGCCGAGGGCTAGGGAGTTGCAGTACAAGACAGGACATGACTAAGGGATAGCACCAAGAAGGAAAATTTGGATGTGGTTTGAGGAGAGCTTGCAAAAGGTACAAAGAACTTTATATTCAAATTTGCTTTTGAAAAACACAGTCTGTAAAAATGGTCCAAGGAACATTTGTAATATTCCTTAGCAGAGGGCAAATAGTGTATTGTGCACTTACACACTGAAAACCAAACATACCCATCTTATATTATATTCAAAATATCTATTACCTTACCTTTAGCCCTACTTTGTCAATCTATACTCAATTTGCAATTTGGAGGGGAAGAGATGAGAATATTTGAACAGCAGCAGGTTTAAGTAGTCGGTCTTGTCTGGGAATCAAGCAAAGCCTAGTTTCCAGATACGTCTGCAGAACAAGTGCACACCATCTGTAGATGTATCTTACAAAATGCATCCAGCAAAGTTTCACGGTAATGGGAATGACCACAGACTGTTTTGCAAATACCATGCTGAAGACCTTTCACTGTTGGTCTAGAAGCTATTTCAAGTGTATTTGAGCACATGGCTTCCACATTTTCTCAGAGTTCTGTAGCTATACCCTGCCATCTCAGACCCCTCAGTTTAATACATTCTGTATATATTCAAAAGCAGAACTGCAAAATTCTTTATTCTGGTACAATAACTTGTAGATAGGTATTATGTTTAGTGGAACTTGTGGTAATTTGACTTCAGATACTACTAATATAACATCTTCAAAGTGCCTGTGATTTTTGCATGCGATAAACTCACAGTTTTATTATGCTATCTTAGGTGTTCTTGCTTTGAAATTTCAGCAAATGCAAAATAACACATTGTCCGTAAGTGTATAGACATTAAAGTAAAACAGTAGCAACAAAGATGGTGCAGCAAGCATTGTCAGGGTATATTATCAATTTTAACATTCCCACAAGGATTTGAAAACTTCTGAAATTTTTCATTCAGCAAAGCAGTCTATAATTTTAATTCTCCACATTACTTGAAAAGCAAACTATCTGAATATCCCATATCCCTTTTCTACAACACAGTTTGATATAAGACCAAAATTTGATCTTTCATTATATTAAAATATATTTTTTCAGGACAGCAGAATATATTCCAAATCACTTAGTTTTATCTGGTTTTGGTAAGGTTGTGAATGGGGAAGTGAATGTGCAAGTGGAATGTAGAAGCAGACTCCCTGCCCAGAAACTGATACAGAGTGGTGCGAGTTGGCACTACTCTGTTTATGCTGAAGTGAATATAGTGGAGTCTGTAATTTTATCTCAGCTGGATTTCTTGAAGGGTAGGATTGTGTATCTGTGATTGCATCATCATCTTCTTTTGTTTGGAATTCTACTTCTTTTCCCTTGGAATTCAGGTTAACATCTATACGATTTCAGTGAGGATTGGTCAGGTGACGTAATTATCTACTTGTGGTGAATTAAGTAATTGTTAGCCATATAAGTGGTATAGATGGAGCCCACATCCTCGAAGCTATCTAGTTTCTTTGCTTCTAAAGGAATTAGATACCTCCATTTTCTTGAGCATCATAGCCACTGCATATTAGGAAGACCATGTAGGTGCTATTAAAAGTCAGGACATTGCAGCGCAAAGTAGGTAAAGAGTCACATCTCCTCAGATTCTAATTTCTTGCTTCTGCTCAGGTTGAAAAAAGCCTGTTTAACAATCTGCTTGTATGAAGTTCCAAAAAAATTGTCTGTTTCAGTCAACCGAATTTCTACATGTGTCAATACCCGTTCTTTATCCAGCTATAGTCTGTTGGCTCATGTCACAGATAATCACCTTTGTCTACGTGTCAATGATCGGGGTGAACTTTAGCAGAAGACATTGGGTTCAGAGAGATTGCAATTTAACTAGACTTTCGACTTCTCATCCTGCTAATTGCAGCATTGGATGTTTCCTGGGTTTGCTTCTCCTGATATTTCAGAAACAGCTTCTGTAAAAGTTCCTCTGAAAATTGCAGCAGAAAATCTTAGTTCACAAAGTGTTAACAGAATTTTGTAGGTCCAACTGTGGCAGCTGGGGGAAGCTAGATTCTTAAAGTAGCTATTTGCCAGGAACAGAGATCAGGTTGGTAGCAAAATTACCAACGGTCTAGTGAAAATATTTTTTTAAGTAAATTATTGAAACTCAGAAAGATTTGTCTAATCCAATAAGAACACGTATTGCAGCCATGGCTTGCAAAATTAGAATGAGACATGGCCATATTGGGTTGTGCTGCTGCTTTTTCTAAAGAGTTATTTCAGTCAATGTTTCAGAGGGAAACTTTCCTCAAAGGGGAAAAAAGTTGCCATAAATTCTACCAATTAGGAAGCTGCAGTTCTTTCCCCTTGAGTGCTAGATAATTGGACGGGTGAAGACAGTATGGTGCCATCAACAAAGGCACATCTGAGTCATCCTGAGCCTTTGGTCACCAGCTCACATAGGATCATATCACAACACAATTGCCGTAAAGACTGGCTCAATTTTCAATAATTCTGTATTTGTTAAGGGGAAAATTAATCTCTCTGGGGGAAGTGTTGTATCTAACCACTATCAAACTGAGGTAAATAAGGTAAAACAGAATCAGAGAATTTTAAGGTAGCTAAGACTGCTTATTTCTTAAGGTTGCATGTCTTCTCCTCAATCATAGGTAGTACGTTCTCTTTCTCTTTTATGTCAGTTCATACAAGTTAAGATAGATGAGAAATAACTAAACCCAATTTCCTATCTTTTCTACCTTCTTTTTCTGAAGGTAGATTTGCAGATTTCTAATGTTTTCCCTAATTTTATGCCTCTTGTTCAGGAATGCAGTCCAGCTGTAGTGTATTAGTAGCTGTGTACATACATACTGGAATTTACATAAGTTTACATATTTTGGTTTTTTGCAAGGAAAATCTTCAGTGCAAGGTATACTTCTTTTTGTGGTCCAAGCCCAGGAAATTCAGATATTTATTGTATCTGTACATTGTCTCGCTTTAATATTTCTGAAGCAGTAATCTGTTCAGTCTGTCTCTCCTGAATGACTTAGACAGAAATATAATAATATGCCCCATATAACCCAAGTTCAGCAGGCTGAATTCTCTACTCAGTAATCAACTTGAATGCATTATTGCCTTGATATTTCCTTTTTGACTACACAAATATTACTAGATTTCTGTAGTGTTCTTGCAGAAACCCAAGAAACTACAACCAACTCTACACCTTAAACTTGAAAGATATTAATTGAAAATAATGTGTATGTACTGAAACATTATGAGGAAGTACAAACCAAAACTGGCTTCAGTCAAGATCTTTCCCCTGGGAATGTAGTAGGTCTTGCACAGTTATGCAAAATTCTCCCGTTTACATACACAGTATAGAGGCCATGTTACTGAGAATGCAGCTGCGATGGGCAGGGCACGTCTCCAGGATGAAGGACCACCGCCTCCCTAAGATCCTGCTCTGTGGTGAACTTGCCACCGGCTGCCGCAAGAGAGGAGTCCCAAAGAGAAGATACAAGGACTCCCTGAAACAACATCTCAGCCTTGACCATATTGATCATCATTACTGGTCTACTCTGGCCTCCAATTGGAAGGTCTGGAGACACACCATCTATAACGCAGCTGCTGCTTTTGAGAACGCCCGCAGGATCACTCTTGAGGAGAAAAGGCAACGCAGACAGAATCGTGTGTTACAGAATATACCACCTAAGGAGTCTTTCTGCTGTGCCTTTTGCAACCGGACACGTCTATCTCGTATTGGCCTTTTTAACCACCAGTTCGCTTGTAGCAAATGTGGGCAGAGCCCTTCCCAAACTTTGTTCGTGAAGCCCAGCCATGATGATGATGATGACATATACAGTTATTTTAGTTTCTGTCTATCAAGAAAGGCTAAATTCTTAATATTCTGAAATCATATGAGGGTAGAAAATGGATTGCTGTATTCACATTTTTGGCTTTTCAAGATATTTTTCAGCTTCTTTTACAGTCTAAGTTTATCTGTGTCTATATTCTTCTGCCTCTTGTTCTCAGCCTGGGTGCTGTGTGACCTCTGTGTATTTGGCTGAGTATTCTGATGGTGTGATGAACAGATACTTTATACATTTTCTTTCTCAGATCAGCTCTGTTTCTTTTATGTTGAATGCTCAGAAATATACCTATAGTTCAGCTGTTCTCCTGGGTGATCCAAATGGGTTTTAAAAAAAAAAGATGTTATGTATTTTTTACTTTTCCTCTAATGAACACTTTCTATCTAATAAATAGAAAAAACTAAAACTTAAAATTTTCTTTTCTATTTTTCATTTGTAAAAATGGTGCATCAAATATTATTTCTCTCATATTTCTTGCAAATCTCTTTGTAGAAATGGAACAACCGCTTTCTCACCTTCTTAAGATGAAACTGAATGCTTCTAATACTTGAGAGCTTCTGATAGTTGAATGCTTCATAAATACTTGAGTCGTGCTAGCAAAACTGTGTGCAAATTAAGGAGACAGTTTGGTTATGAACTGCTTCTTCACCCTGTGTCTGCTACTTGTTTTAGTATTTTAAATAAAATTTGCAGCGATTTTACATAAAATTTGCTTATGTAAAATGGAATCTGAGACTACTATAGGGATGCAACATACATACTGTTGATACTGAAATAACTACTGGTAAATGGCCCATGTTACTAGTGTTATTAAACAACAGGACTTTGCAAATTATTGTCTTTTGATCAAGAGCTGAATGATGATATTAATAATAATATATTGTTGTAGTAGTATATTATATTAATAATAATTCCTAAGATCTGCTATTGATACTGATGAAATTAGTGGTAGTTGGACTGTGAAAATACTTTAAAATGTACAACTAACCTATGGAAACTTACTGAAACCTTGAAGTACAAAGGAAAAACAAGCAACAATCTTTCCATGTACTGGCATCCCAAACAGTTCACTGCATGAGAAAGTAGACATTTGAGACAAAATACATGAGAGCTACTCAAACCCATTATTTATAGTGGTGCCTTTGGAGTTTTAGGATTTTTAGCTTTTTGTAGATTTTAAAGTAGCTGTGTAGTAAATATAGATTTTTAGCATAATTGTATAGTCTCTCACACTTTAGAATAGTAGTTAAACACTCACCAAAGCCTATTCCCCCATTTCATATCAAATTTTCTAAATTCTTTAAGCTTGTTTACGTTCCTTTCAAGGCAGGTCTTCATTCTATTTAAGAACATTTGCACCCCAGGCCTGAACAACAAGATACCATCATAGCAAAATGAACCTTCAAGCCCAGAACCTTGGAGAAGCTCCAAAGGCAGTGCCGTGAAGAAGAGGAAGATGAGGAAGAAATGAGTCTTAGGACCTCCGACTCATTTTCTGGGGAGGCGTGCCTAGGGGGCAGATCTGGGGGCAGGTAGTTCTCGGATCAGACCTTAAATTGTGGAATCCCTGGACATGGGGCATGTGGGCCCTTCCTACTCCTTGAGCCAGAAGACCTTCATTAAAGACCTGCTCTATTTTCTCCACTAAATTTACCTGGAGTTTTTTCTGCTCCCAGTCTTTAGATTCTATTCCCAGCAATAGAAAAGTGGATATTAGAGGCACACAGTGTACTGCTAGGCCAGCTTGCTGAGTAGTACTCTGTCCATGTATGAGTACATCTGTTTTCTAATGTAAATGGTTTTGGGTTTATTTCTACTTCCCAGACAACTTGAATCTTACTGATAGTGTTAAGTCACTTTGGGTAAGTGAAACTCCCTCTCTAACACCTTCAGGAATATGATGATGAGGAAGGCATGAGCAGCCTTTCTGTTGGGTTGAGAGACACTGCTGACGCTGCCAATAGACCTATAGAACAGGGGAATTGCTGGATCTTTCTTCCTTTTTTTTTTCTTTTCTCCTAAAGCTCGTAGGCTTTGAAAGTTCTTTAGGTGATATCTAACAAATACATGATCAAATTAATATTTTTCATGGGTCTGAAGAGACATTCATTGTGCACAGCGCTTAAATAAGATATTCTCAGTTCTTTGTTTAGATGGGTTTTCAGTAATTAAAGAACATAAGAATTTTATTTGGATCCAACATTCTTCATTTGCAATTATCCTCTTGAAGTCCCTTTGTAATTATTCTTTTTTTTATGATCCTTTACATTAGCATATTCAATCTAAATTGTTTAATTAGATGATAGTTTACTCAAATTACAGATGCATAAGTTTTCTGTATAAAGTCAAGAAAATAGAGAGCATTTGAGCTTGCGATAAGCTAAGAAGAAAAAATTATTCTACTGTTGTTAACTGCTAATTCAAATTTACTCTTTTTAAGTCCCTATTCTATTTACTCTGAGTAGAAACAAATCCTGTGCTATTATTTAGATGACTCCTTAGTACAATGGGATTTAATATTTAAAATACATAGCTATGAAATTATGCAGAATTCATGTTTTCTAGTTCAGGGTGAACTCACTGGAAAAGCTTAGTGTAACACAGAGGCATAATGTATGCATGTCTACATAAAAGAAAATCTCTCTCATATTTGTGCCCTCTTTCATGGTGTCAGAGTCTTCAGAACGATCTAAAACTGTCTGATAGCCATAAAGCTGACTTCATCAGCCAACACCGAATCATTTAATTTAATTTAATTTGATTTGATTTCATTGGTGATATAGTCAATATTTGTCTGCTTATTCTTCATGAATAGCCAGTCAAATTCTCACCCTGAGAGAGACCAGATATTAAGGTTTGACTTGGTCAACACCCTACCAGTTTCTAACAGTAAGTTTAGGAATTTTTAAAATTCAAAGGATGGAACTAAGATGTTTAGAATTTTTCATTAGGAAACCACTAACTTAACTGTTTCCATTTGATTGTCACTTAGTGTTGCTGAGTAGTGAGGTCATGTGTTTACACTGAAAACTGTTTACACTTCCACTGTGTAATATTGGAAGTAAAGTAAGTACTAGCTTCTTTCTCTTGATTGCTACCTCTGAACTCTGTCAGCTGTGGCTGTGAGACAGATCATTGACAAAGAAATACCATGAAAAGCAGTCTGACAAAAATTAACATGTTGCTATAAAATACTGTAAATCTCACTGGCCAAATAGTAATATAAGACACAATTCATCTGGTAATATGACACTTGTTACAGCCATCTGGAAGCTCTCCCCTCTTGTGATGGGTTGACCCTGTTCAGTAGGTAAGGACCACAGACACTCCCCCCCATCCTGGTGGAATAGAGGAGAGAATAAAAAAAGCAAAAGAAAGAACTGTAGTATTTGAGAGGGTAATTTTAGTAGGTGAAGCAAAGCTGAGTATGCAAGCAAAGCAAAGCAAGTTTTTTTCTTCCCATTGGCAGGGAGATGTTTAGCCTGTTACTGGAAAGGGCCTCAGCATGGTTACTTGGGAAAACAAATGTCTCAACCGTGAATGTAACTAGTTCCTGCTCCTTTCCGCCAGCTTTTATTGCTGATGATGGTGTCATATGGTATGGAATATCCTTTAGATTAGTTTGGGTCACCTCTCCTGGCTGTTTCCCCTCCCAGCCTCTTGCCCACTCCCAGCCTATTCACTGGAGGGGACAGAATGGAAAAAAGAGAAAAGCTCAATGCCTTGAAAACATGTTCAGCAACAGGGAACATCCTGGTGTGTTATCCATAGTGGTTTTGTTACAAATCTATAATACAGTGGCACATAAATCCTATGAAGAAAATCAGCTCCATCCAATCCACCTTTAGTCATCTGCTACTGATTTTGAAGAGTGTAAATCAGCTACTTCATTGGAATCAAACTACTGTAAGAACTATTTGTGAGTTTTCTACTACATGATTTCAGTGATGAGAAATGCCCACCCGCATTGAAATGGAGAGATGATACCTACTCATATAACTTGGAAGAGTGGAAGACACATATGAAATACAAATATAAATGCAAATATATAAACACTTGAAGAAAAGCACCAAAATCAGTGTTTACAGAGCCATAGTGCTGTCTACTCTTTTATATGGTTCCGAATCATGGGTCATCTACCGCCACCACCTGCGTCTCCTAGAACGCTTCCATCAACGCTGCCTCCGTACAATCCTAAACATCCACTGGTCAGATTATGTGACCAATACATCTGTTCTAGAGCAAGCAGCTGTCACAAGTATTGAGGCCATGTTACTGAGAGCACAGCTGCGCTGGGCAGGGCATGTATCCAGGATGAAGGACCACTGCCTTCCTAAGATCCTGCTCTATGGTGAACTTGCCACCGGCTGCCGCAAGAGAGGAGCCCTGAAGAAGAAATACAAGGACTCCCTGAAACAACATCTCAGCCTTGGCCATATTGATCACCATAACTGGTCTACTCTGGCCTCAAATCGGGAGGCCTGGAGACACACCATCTATAACGCAGCTGTCTCCTTTGAGAACACACGCAGGATCACTCTTGAGGAGAAAAGGCCACGCAGAAAGAACTGTGTCTTGCAGAATATACCATCTAAGGAGTCTTTCTGCTGTGCCTTTTGCAATCGGATATGTCTGTCTCGTATTGGCCTCATAAGCCACCAGCGTGCCTGTAACAAATGTGGATAGAACCTTCCCAAATCTTCGTTCGCGAAGCCTAGCCATGATGATACTAGTATATGCTTGTAGACTAGCAACATGACTTCCAGAAGGCTGGTTACAGGGGTGTCCACATGAATCTTAAAATAACCCCAAATCATTACTGGAGTAGAGAATTAGTTTAGGTATGATGAAAAGTGCTCTCTGTGACAATAAGACAAAATGCATCTTATTAAAATGGTGCTGCCTGTTGCTTATTACTATGCAACTTGTGGAAAAGAGATTAAGACTAAGACCCTCAGGTGAATGTCAAGGAACGAAGTAAGTCACTCTTGAACTGAAATTTTGTCCCTTTTGGTCCTTCAGCATCCCTGCTTAATTTTTCAAAGGAAACACTGGAGAGTGAGGAGGACACAAAGTCAAATAAAGGTTCTTACAGGCAAAGGGAGAGCAATGACCTAAAGTATGAGAGAAAAAAACCCCAAACAAAAAACCAACCGTACTTCATGCTTCTACTATCAGAGACTAGGATATGCAGATTTTCCAATTCTACTGCAGAATTATTATTGTTGATCAGTAGCTGCTGCTATTATGTCTGTGAAATTCTTCATATTTCTCTGTCTTTCCAGTTTCCTGCCCTATCATGAAGAGCAGAGTTTTTTGTTGCGTGTGTGCTATACACTATGGAAAACTTCTTGCTATCTGTTTGTCTTAAGCTTAGTCTTCCTTTGCTTTGCTAGACAGATCCAATATAAGTAAAAATATATGCTAAGGCAATAATGGAAATGCTCTGCTATTAGCAGCAGGGTTGGTAAACTTAGACTCATACAAGAGGCAGAAAGGACATCTTAATGGTTTCCATCTGATTTAAGATATATTTTTACACAATGGGGAGCATTATAGCAAATGAAGCTACATGATAAAACACTGGCACATGGACTTGAAGTTTTACCTTGTGAAGTGTTCTGACTGGGTAGCGTGCTCCCCAAGGCGCAGATAGGGTACATGCAAATATCTTTACTCTGTCTACAGACATATGCTCCTTAGGACTTTCAGCGTTTGGAGTTTGGATCTTTCTTGTAAGCAGAAAGAGCTTTAAACAGTGCTCTTTTGCAAATGAGCCTTCAATTTCCTCAGATGGCAAAAGCAGAAGCACACACTGCATCTGATAACAATTGCCTTGGAATTAAATGTTTATGAAGGGCACTAAGCATGAAAGTAAAATTAAAAGTTTCTTCATTTGACTTAGGTAACCTGTATTCATTCTTTGCTAGAGTTTTCAGAAGCAGTTGAAATAATGCTCAGAAATAAAGCTGACTGAGACGTGAAAAAAACGTGTTTTCTAAGTTATGCTTTCAATATTCCCTTTTTTCTTCTCTGTATTCTGCAAAATAAATGTTATAAAAAGGTGTATACAAATAGTAGAATTATTATTCCATTCAGATAATGAAATATGTTAAATATGTTTTGCACTAATACATAACCTGCCCTGATGTGAGAAAATTTTCATTCAATTTTTATAGAAACTTTATGTGCAGTTCAGTTTTAACTGCAGGGAATCCCTCTTAGAACCATTAAACAAGCAGCTCAGGAATTAAATTAGCCCTCAGCTATCATAAGCAAATAACCTACATGGTACATTGTGTTATCTAACTGGCCAGTTGATGCTTTGCTTTTTCCAGCTTTAAGAAAGAAATTAAATGGTATGGCAGTATATTACTCTCATTTCCAATCCTCTGGAGCAGATAAACATTATCATGAAACTGGCCAAGGATGAAATTTAAATAAGTAGTGATTGGAAAGGATGACAGGAAGAGTTTCCAATTTACAAAAACTGAAAAATTAGTTTAATTAACTGCAAATTTTGGAGTACAAAGATATGAGGGATTTATTTATTTTGATGTGTAAAGCATACTCAATATTTCTGTAAACAGATTAGGGTGTAGAAACCCTGCCACACGATTATTCAAGAAAGAAGTAAGAAAAAGAACTGGAGCCATCTATATATTTTTTTCCTTTTAAGTCACTGTCACTTTACAGTTCCAATGTGGATTACAGATTCATTCAATTTCCTCTGAATTGTCTAACAACCCAAACTGCTTCTCCAGGGCACCTTTAAAATAGAGCATAATTGTGATGGTGGTTTAAGCACACTAGACGCTCATCATGTATATAAGATTATGAGTCTCATATTGCAGTCATACTCTTACAGTGTTAATTTCTTTCTGAAAAGTTTGGATTGTGTAAACATAATCTGCCCTGTAAATACAGTACTGAGGGAACTGTGCTGCTGTATGCAGCAGAACAAAATGGAAGTTGAATCTACTTCTGTAGATGTGTGGATTGCAAAATCATTTGGTCTGAGGTTCACAGAAGCACCGAATGGGTCAGGTTGGAAGGGACCACCACGGTGTGTCATCTGGTCCAACCTCCCTGCTCAAGCAGAATCATCCCAGAGCATGTGGCACAGGATTGCACTCAGACTGTTGTTGAATATCTCCAGTGAGGGAGACTACACAACCTCTCTCTGGGCAATCTGTTCCAGTGCACAGTCACCAACAAAGTAAAGAAGTTGTTTCTCATGTTCAGGTGAAACTTCCTGTACATCGGTTTCTACCAGTTGCCTCTTGTCCTGTTCCTTTAAGGTGTGACTTAGCTATCTCTTTCAAATGAACTTTGACTCATAATTATTTTGAGATTCCTGGTGTTATGGACATCTGGGTGGCATGATACAATATCATTACTTTGAAATATTCTCACAGATCACAATCATCTTAGTAGTAGGCATTATCTAATCTTGACTTGTTTCTTCAAAACATTTGTATAATAAATTCTTTATTGTTTGATCATTGTCAGTTTTTCAACTGGGTTTTTGTGTTTCTGGCACCCATCCTTCAGATACCTGTATAAATTGATGAGTTCCCCTCTCACTTGTCCCTCTTTGAAACTGAACAGGTCCAGTTCCCTCAGCCTTTCCTCATAAGAGAGATGCTCCAGTCCCTTAATCATTTTTGTAGCCCTCCACTGGACCCACTCCAGGAGCTCCATGCCTCTCTTGCTCTGAGAAGCCCAGAACTGGACACAGCACTCCAGATGTGGCCTCAAAAGGGCTGAGGAGACGGATGGGATCACTTCCCTCAACCTGCTGACAATGCTCTTCCTAATGCACCTCAGGACACCATCGACCTTCTTGGCCACAAGGACACACTACTGGCTCATGGACAGCTTGCTGTCCTCCAGGACTCCCAGATCCTTCTCTCCAGAGCTGTTTTCCAGTAAGTCAGACCCCAGTGTGCACTGGAGCCTGGGGTTATTCCTCTCCAGGAATGCAGGACCCTGCATTTGCCCTTGTTGAATTTCAGAAGGTTCTTCTCTGCCCATCTCTCCAACCTGTCGAGGTGCTTCTGAAGGTCTGCACAGCCCCCTGGGGTATCAACCACTCCTCCAGCTTTGTATCATCAGCAAATTCACTTAGGAGGCATCTGTCCCTTCATCTGAGTAATTGATGGAAAAATTAAACAAAACTGGGCCCAGTCTGGAACCCTGGGGGACTCCACTAGTGACAGGCCTCCAATTAGACTCTGTACCACTACTCATGATCCTCTGGGATCTGCTACTCAGCCAGTTTGCAATTTACCAATGTTCTTTGACATCTTGACAATCCTAAAAAATGCTCCTGAGACAAAAGGGTATAGCAATGAATACAGTCAAATCACCCGCTTGACTTCGTTTTTTTTTAATTTTTTACAATCACAGTGTTCGTCTTATCATGACATTTTCATGGTTTGGGGTTACTTTGCAATTTGAGGGGTGTATGGTGATGGCAGTGATGTCTCAGAATTTTTAGGATTTTTAGCTCTTCGTAGATTTTAAAGTAGCTCTGTAATAAACATAGATTTTTAATATAATTGTGTAGTCTCTCACACTTTAGAACAGTAGTTAATGCTCATCAAACCCTATCCCCCATTTCATATAAAAGTTTCTAAATTCTTTAGGCTTATTTAGGCTTTTTTCAAGGCAGGACTATAGTAAACGCCTTCTGCTTAAGAACATTTGCACCCCAGGCCTGAACAAAATGATACCATCATAGTCAAAGCAACCTTCAAGCCCAGAATCTTGGAGAAGCTCCAAGACAGTATGTGCCATAAAGAAGAGGCATGAGGAAGAAAGTGATCTTGGGACCCCCCGACTCATTTTCGGGGAGGTGTGCTGGGGGGAGGATTCTGGGGGGAGGATAGTTCTGGGATTGGATGGACAATACTATGAAATTGTAGAACTGCTGGACATGGGGTGTGCCTTCTCTGTATTCCTTGTGCCAGAAGGCCTTCATTAAAGAGCTGTTCTCTGTCTTATCTACTAAATTAGCCTGGTGAGTCTCTTTTGGCTTCCGATCTGTAGGCAACACAGGATGGGGTAATAAATGAAGCAGAGATCTCAACAGGAATTTTCCATGCACTTACCCCAAAATTATTGCCTTTGTGTCCTTGGACAACCAATTTGCACTCACGGTGTGGCCCTTTCCCCTTTTATGCAACATACTTCAAATATGCAAAGTGCTTCAAATGAACAAAATAGTATCACCTAGCTGTTGGCTGCTCACTGTTTCATTGCAACGAGGTTCTTGCTGCAACTCTGGTTTCTAGTCCCAGTGAATTTTATATCTTAGGAACTAATTTCCTTTTGGCTTGACAGTGCAAACAAAAAAGTGAGTTCTCAGATAAGCATAAAATGTTGGGAAAGGTTGATCTTAGTTGTGCTACTAAGGCACATTGAATAGAGGTAGTAATCTTTTTTCCCCTTCTAGGTATCACTGTCTGTATTTAGCACAAATACTTAGGAGGCATAGGTTTTAATTATTACTTTATTTTTGCAAAACGGAGAAGTTTAGATCTGAATTGAGAAACAGCAACATCATTAATAGTGAATCTCCGTGATGCCAGGAGGATATGAGTAGGATTACAATGCAATGGAGCTTGGCGTTTAAAATGTATGCACTGCCAGTTATAACTGTGAGAAGTTAGAGTAATAGCTGCCTTTGTTTCACCCTTCACATTTCATGTTCCATCTGATTTTCTGTTTTTCTGAAGTCCCCTCATGAATTCTGCCTTTTGTACTTCCATGATAATTTCAGAGGTCATGTTTTATTCACATTTCAAAGCTCAGTTTAAGAACTTAGGTTTTCCTAAAATTACTGGTGTTTTTGTAAGATTTTATGTTTGTTTGTTTTTTTTCTTTAATCAGATGTTTAAAGAGGTTAAACAAATTTACCCTCTAGTACCAAAGCAGAAGCTTCCTGACAAAAGGTTCCAGATGTCTGGTCTTGCCTGGGTCAGCCTCTGAGCTTGGCTTTCAGCCTAGCTCTCAGGTTAGCTTTGGTGAAGAATGTCAAAAGCAGAGGTATTACTGAGCGAAGGAGCTCAGTGGCGTCAGGAAGACCTTCCTTTGCATTACAAAGCTACCTGGAGACCATGGAATTATTTTGTGTTTTTCTTCTATAGGTTAGTCACCCAAGATAAGAAAATAAGTAACAGTGATGTGAATTTTAAGTGAAGGACTAGCTTCCTTTTTATCTTTGAGTTTAGTCAATTTCAGCAGCTCCAGGTCATGCTGTAAATCAGACAGGGTTATTGGTCATTGGGTGAGACAAAGTGACACACTGGGGACTGTTTTGTCATGAACTCCACCTAGGAAACATATAATTCAGTTCTATACCAGGAAGGGAATGGTGAGTCCTGATATGCATATTGCAGAGCCACTCAGCTACTTGGTGTGGAACTCTTAGTTAGCTGAGTTGGCTAAATGAAAGAAATTGTAGGCTGAAATAGGAAAGCTCGCCATACTAGAGTGTGAGTGCAGGTTAACATTGAATGATGCCTATCAAACAGTTCCTATGCTTCTCATGATTCTTTAGATGTGCCTAGAGAGGATAGACAAATAGTGTGTCTCACAGTGTGAAGAGCCACCAGACGTACTGTTAGTAGTCCCCTCAATGAAATCTGCTCCTATGTAACTATTTCCTAGTTCATAGATTCATGGTATATCTCAAGTTGGAAGGGACTGATAAGGATCATTGAGTCCAACTCCCCGCTCCTTGCAGGACTAACCAAAATAAGCCATGGGACTGAGAGTATTGTCCAGTTGCAACCTGAACCCTAACAGGCTTGATCCCATGACCACTTCCCTGGGGAGTCTCTCCCAGTGATTGACCACCCTGTTGGTGAAGAAATTTAACAGCATGCTTGTTCTCTATCTCTTGAGTTATTTTTAAGAGAAAAAGCAGTTAATTTTTAACACTAGACCTGAATAGTTTACACTCATATATAGGGGACTCAGTAAAACAAAAAAAAACCCCACCTACATCTCTGAAAAAATTTATTTAATTACCAAGGTAGATTTTCAGTTTTAAAGATTCTTGGTGCTTTATCTTGCTGTTGTAAGTTAACCCTGGTAGGCAGTGAAGTACCACACAAACATTTCCTCATTTGCCCCACCCTCCCCATGCCCAATAGGATGGGGGAAGAGGAAAGGAAGACTGATAGCAAGAAAAGTTTTAAGTTAACTTAAAAATTATTTAATAAGCTAAGGGGATGTGAAAGAAGAGAGAAAGAAAACAGAACAAAACAGAACAAACCAAGTGATACAAAAGCAATTGCTCACCATCTCCCATGGGTAGACGATTGCCCAGCCTGGCACCGTCTCTGGAACTCTGAGTTGGTGCTCCAAAGCACTGTACATAAACGTGGAGTAAATTGAAAAATGAGCAAAACATTGATAGAGACCGTTGGTTCTTCATGTACAAACATGAAAATCCACTACTTTTTAGTACCACCACTATGTGTTTATCAAAGATATCTGAATAGAAAGCATAGATTTCAAAAATTGCTTAAAAAAATAGAAAGATTAGGTCTCTCTTGGGAAGCAGCAGTTACATTATATGGATGCATATCACAAAATTTATTTTGAAACAGAGCTTTCCCATAGATACCAAGGCTTACAGCAATTTACTTTATTTGGTTTACCAAGGGTAAGCATACTGTCAGCTAGGATGAGATTCCAAACTTCTGCCATATCCATGTGAGTATCGGTAAAATTTGCTTTTGACACCTGTTGAGTGCTGTAGAGGAGGATGAAGTAGAGTTACTCACAGCAAACATCATCTGGGATGTCTGTTTACAAGTTCTAAATGATTACTACTCTAGGATACTTGAAAAGGTCACAAGACACTCAGCAGTAAATTCAGTCTTCTCTGTTTATTTTTGAGACTGCAATTCTTTCACCTCCACCGAGCCACGTATGACCTACAAATAAGAACATAAGCTTAAGGTTGCTTTTTACTCCTCAATATTTTATGCAAATATGCATTCTTAACTGTAAGAACAGAGATTAAAGAGGGTTGTACTTGGGACAAACCATGGACATTCATAAAAAGACATATGGTTGAGAACGTAGAGTTCCTCAAGTGGTTATGTATGTCTTCCTCTCTTTGGGAGTAACTTGGCAACTGCACAGCAACACCCTCATTATTGCAACATCAAATTCCTATGAATTAATTGCTTTCTACCTTTTGCTTATAATGTATTCTTGCCCACCTGAGCTGTTTGCACTTAAAATTCTTCCTGCCTTCCTGTTTGGCAACCAGAAATTCAGTCTGCAAAACTCTAGCTCAGTGTGAGAGGTTCCTACAGTCAATTTATGACCTAGTTTTATGCCAAAATGGGAGTTGTAAAGCCTTTTGAAAATCCACTGTGAAAAGAATACTTAGTGTGTGCACACCTATACACTGTAAGCCATTAGGTGATATGCATTGTTTATTCTTCTATAACGTAACGAAGGGGTTTTTTGTGAGTTTCAATGCTATCCACTGAAAGATGTATTCTTAGGCACATACAGTAAAAAGATCCTTTTAACACATGCAAAACACTGGTTCTTCTGAAGTGTATTTTGTTTGCCTAAGTTCGTGAGTGTGAATGAAATATTCATCAAACAAGTGGTTTAAGGCCTCATAACCTTTTCAAAGCTGATCTTGGAAAGATATTCACAGACTGTTGAACAGTAAATATTTAAAACTCCAGAAACAGCCCAAGAAGTTCAGGGACCTAAAATGAGTTATATTGTCTAGGAAAGTTGAAAATGAAGTCAGTTTAGCATTAGAATAATTTCTTTGTAGTATCTTGCTATGCACAATTTACTTTCTGCGGAGTGATGTGAAACCACGCAATAAACCTGCAGTCTGCTTGGCTGATGTCTCAGGTTCCAGTTTATGTCAGCTTTGATGGGTGCACTTAAAACATTTTGATAATATGACATTCTCCAATGTCCAAATACAGCTGAAGTAGAGTGCACCAGCTGTTGCTTTGACTGGTGAACAAGAATCTCCCAGATAAAGGCAATCTCATGTAAATCTGCCATGAAAGTGGAAATCCTCTCATATGAAGCTATATTTTTCCAATTACATTGCTGTATAGAGAAAAGTCAAAAAAGGAACCTGAAAACACACATGAATAAAAGATGTTCTAAAACTGAAGAAAACCTAGTGCCTCCACTAAGATGGTGTCCTATCTTTCTGATTTAATTGTTCTGCCAGCTAAATCATCAAGAATTTCAAGAGCAGACAGACTTTTTAAAGTTTAGTGTATTTGTAGAAAGTCTGCTGACATGTGATGGAAAATTATTTTCTCTCACCTTCCGCAAATTGCTGTTTTTTCCCTTGACTCCTTGGTTGTATAAAGTTTATGTGGGCAGATGTTCCCAGAATTCCCCTCTCTGCATGGGACCTCTTTACAACCCCAGCAGGCAGCCAGATTTTGCAGTGCAACCTAAACACTGAGACTTAAACTGCAAGCAATCTGTTACACTCTAGCTAAGGAAATAAAAGTTCTGCAGCTGTCAAGGAGAGATGTATTAGTTTGGCCATGCCTAAAATGCTCTGGGAGGTTTTCTGAAAATAAACATGCCAATCTTGCTCTGAGCCCTGTCGTATGGGGAGATTTGAAAATGTATGGCTTTTGTTTCCAAATTTAAGGCAGCCAACAGGTAGAACCAATTCAAAAGGACTTTTATTTTTTCCTAAGGGGCTCGCGAGTTCATTAGAAATAATTGCACATATACTCTACTGGAGTTAACAAATGCTCAGCAGGCTATTATAGTGTATAACAGTAGCCTATAGTAATCTGGGGGTACTGAACAGCCCTAAGATTAACCACATTCATTGATCTTAAATATAGAAGTTTCTCCCTATTTTTTGGGCTGTTCCTTCATAAATTGTCATTCAGACTGAACTGTTTGCCTCTGCATACATTTCTTCTATTGGTAGATGAGCCAAAACAAGGCACCAGTTTGAATCAGTCTGTTCACCTGTTCCTTCTGAACAATATACGTTTCCTTTCAGGCAACCATTCAAATTCTGAATTTTAAACTTGCAATCTATCTTGTCATCAGTAAGAAGGATAACATGTTATACCATCATTTTGATCCCAAGCTTGACTTAAATATCTTTTCATTTCTGTATCCCTGACCAAGGATCGTTCTAAGGATCATAACTAGAGATTCTTCACAACAACAGGAATGAAAGGTTATGACAGTAAAAGTAAGGTCTCATTGACACAGTGAGGATATCAGATACTTCTGTAACTGGAAAGGCTGTTTCCTTTCAGGCCTTTTGAATTCTGTCAATACCTGGTAGATGTCCTCTGCCCACTAACTCACAAACAACAAATATACGATTGAAATCTTCAGGCAATCCCAACCACTGAAAGATATTGTAATACAGAATTCTTATTCCTCAGGCAAAATATAAATGTTCTATCTTAGTAAGCTCATTGCTGCCAGTTCCTCTGCCCTCAGTGCCCCCCTCGTCTATAGCAGAGTTTTCATTTATAGCAGCTTGGAATTTGTTTGGTTTTTTGGCAAATTCTCTATGCAAAAGTATGCATCTCGGCACAGTGACAGTCCTTTCTCTCACTAGGTATATTTTCTCTATTTTCCCCTTCTCCTTGGCCTTCCTCATCCCATTCCACATTGCTTGATGAAATGCAAGGATGTTCTTTTTGCTTGCTTCTGTACTTTTGTTGCCAGTATTCTTCACCTCAGTGCTTAGATTATCATTCTCTTTCTTTGTGAAAAAAATCACTCACAGAAATGTTCTCTTCATTTACCTAATGCCTTTTTGTTTCCAGTGATTTGTGAATGTCATAAGAGCTTGTAATTAAGCGTATTCTTTGTCATAAACCCCATATATTTAATAAAGCTCTTAGTTGTTTCCTAGGAATAGCACAGGAAAATGACATCACAGTTTATTTTCCACTAACCAGTTATATCCTTACTCTGCAGAAAAACCTCCCTTTCTCTGGAAAGAATGGTTACTACTCTGGCAAACTATTGTGTTAGATCCTTGTTTAGCACAAGGAAAGGACAAAACTTTTTCAGAAAAATGTTACTTCAGAATTTCTCCTCCTTAAGTTTTTTTAAAAAAGATTTAGTTTTTCTTAAAGGTTTTGTTTTCTCTCATTTATGCCATTTTCCTTGTTTTTGAATAAATTTTCTATTCTTTTAGTCAGGCAAGGCTTCGCCTTAACATTTTAGATTTGATGTTTGCAACTGCAGCACACTTCCTAGCCTACTGCCCAGGTTCGGCATCTTCTGGATATATCTGCTTTGCTCTCCTACGTCCTGAAAGGGTGGGCAGGACAAAGGACTGTTCCTGGGTATCTCCTTATGATTGTATATAAATATGTGACAGTAAAGATGGAATTGAAAGACTTGCCCAAACCGTTCTAACAGGAACGTAGCCTGTGTGCCCCTGTGTGGTTGCGAGCTATGCTGGCGATGGTACATGCCTTCGGTAGGGTCACCTATGCCAGACAGGTCAAAACTGTAGGGTCGGATACAATACATCTGTGGGCAGGTTGAGCTCGTTAGCCTTCTGGCAGTCATCCTAGGAGAAGGACAACTCTAATCCCAAACCCAGGCAGATGGAGCTCCCTTAGCCCTATAAGGCCATCCATCTAAGAGAAGGTCACTCTAATCAAAATTACGTCCTGAGGACCTCGCTGCCACTGTCCAAGCTCACTCGGCCCTGGCAGATGAACCTCAGGATTAAAGGGTGGGTTCAGTTCTGCACATACTGCATCTCACCTAAAAATCCATTGTGCAGGCTTGAAGGCTTTACCCACATGCAAAAAGTCCTGTAGTGATGGATGAGGGTCGAAATGGCAGGTGAAAGGTGCACTGGAAGCTGCAGACCCAACCCTGCATGCAGGCAGTTCAAGATATTGGTCATTTGAGGCTGATCGGAGATGACAGTCTCTTGGGGCAGCACCCTGAACGACTAAGCAGCCTTTTCAAGGACAGAACTGCTTGCTCCACTCAGAGAGGGGCCTAGAAAAGGTGACCTAAACAAAGCTCATCTCCACTTTCACCCGGTTGGTTAACCGCAGGCCAACGGGCATCTTCTACTAATGCGGTCGCACAAAGATCAAAAGACAAAGGTACGCACCTGCCTCCAAAGGTGTACCTAAATTAACTCTAGCATGTTGGAACATCAGAACCATGCTTGATTCTGCGAATAGCGGATGTCCTGAGTGATGCTCTGCCCTAATTGCCCATGAACTGACTCGTCTCAACATCGACATTGCTGCTCTCAGTGAAGTTCGCCTTCATGAAGAAGGCAGCCTCAGAGAACATGGTGCCGGTTACACACTCTTTTGGTCAGGTAAGCCCAGAACTGAAAAACATCTCTCAGGTGTCGGCTTCATGATCAAAAACTCTATTCTTCCCAAACTCGAAAATCTGCCAACAGGTCACTCTGACCGCATTATCTCCCTACGCCTCCCACTCCACCCCCACCATCTGCACATCACCATTGGCCAATCAGAACTCAAATCAATCCAGCAGTTTACTTACCTAGGCAGCCTCATCTCCTTAGACGGTAAGATTGATGGAGAGATAGACAAGAGGTTAGCAAAGGCATATAGTGCTTTTGGAAAGCTTCATAAAAGAGTTTGGCAAAATAAACACCTGAAGAAAAGCACAAAGATCAGCGTTTACAGAGCCATGGTGCTGTCTACTCTTTTATATGGATCTGAATCATGGGTCATCTACCGCCACCACCTGCGTCTCCTAGAACGCTTCCACCAACGCTGCCTCCGTACAATCCTAAACATCCACTGGTCAGATTATGTGACCAATACATCTGTTCTAGAGCAAGCAGCTGTCACAAGTATTGAGGTCATTTTACTAAGAACGAAGCTACGTTGGGCAGGGCACGTCTCCAGGATGAAGGGCCACCGCCTCCCTAAGATCCTGCTTTATGGTGAACTTGCCACTGGCTGCCGCAAGAGAGGAGCCCCGAAGAAGAAATACAAGGACTCCCTGAAACAACATCTCAGCCTTGGCCATATTGATCACCATAACTGGTCTACTCTGGCCTCCAATCTGGAGGCCTGGAGACACACCATCTATAACGCTGCTGATGTTTTTGAGAAAGCATGCAGGATCACCCTTGAGGGGAAAAAGCAATGCAGAAAGAATCGTGCCTCGCAGAATATACCATCTAAGGAGTCCTTCTGCTGTGCCTTCTGCAACCGGACATGCCTGTCTCGTATTGGCCTTTTCAGCCACCAACGCGCTTGCAACAAACATGGGTAGAGCCCTTCCCAAATCTTCGTTCGCGAAGCCCAGCCATGATGACACTTCCTAGCATATTTCCTGTAATTCCCATTCACTCAAAGGAAAATTAGAAGCAACACATTTATTCACCTAGTTCTTCGTCTGGAAAGAGAGAATTCTTATCCTCTAAATTTTTGAATTACCCTATTTTAAAAGTAATTTTATAATTAAAGCAGTAATGAGAGATGTGAGATATTTTATAGCAATCGTATTCTAAAAATATAGATATGTTTTTTCAAAACCCATTCTTTGCTTTTAACATCATTGAAGTTCTCTTGGACATGTGACCCTTTGAAATAATTTCTTCAGGAATTATACTTGAATTTTGTGGTATTTTGTCTGGCAATTTTTCTTCAGAAATTGAATTAGTATCTTAATGTTGGCTCCTTCCTTAATGTGAAACCTTCGCAGAGAAGACACTCTTATTTAGCAGGTAAAACCTGGAAGAACTACTGTAGCTAGACAGTAGCTAGACAATGCTTCCTTCACCATAATCATTGTGATAATTATTCTCTGCTGATTGGCTATCAATTATATTAAGACCAGACCAAAATATCGGGGAAAAAAAAAAAGAAATCCTTCTAGCACCTCCTTTCCTCAGTCCTTGTGGCTACTTTGAATTCCACATTGAATGTCACTGAAGTTATGCCTTTCCCATGAGTTCTGACCACTCAATGTAGCAGCTGAAATAGAAACCAACCTCTAAAAAAGAGATAAAGAAACAGCCAAGCTGAGCCACATCCATTTAGTTGTTTTCATTTGTTGGAATGTTCAGTTATGTTCTGTTGGGAGATACTGGTTTTCAAGCTGGTTTATCACATCAGGGTTGCGGTGTTTTGTGTTTCTGTCAGCATGTAATTGGACTTTGCCAGTAGCACTTACAGTTACTTGGCACAGATGATGCTCCAAATCACTATTTGTAATCTGACACATCTCAAAGGACTTTCTAAGTGTTTGCTTGGAGACAGCTGGCTAGGTTAGCTTGACCCACTGAACTTTATTATCTCTAAAAGGTGATTGAAGGATTAGCAGCAGCTGTAGGTTAGTGTTATCCTTTGGGCATCATAGGGCGTGAGTGTCTCAGTGTGTAACTTTGAATGTGGCTGCCTGGAATACACTGTCAGGTAACAAAGGTCTTGAACTATCAACTATCAGAAATAGTCACTGACTAAGTATTCCATCCATTCTTTGTAGAGTCAAGGCTCTACTGGTTATATCCTTCTCTAACACAACCTTTTTGAAAACTTTTTACTCCAATTTACTATCAATTCCTAACACAGCAAGTCCCTCGTTCACTTCTAGACATGGTTAGATGTCTACTTGTGTTAGATGAAATGACAGGTATGCTCCCATTCAAAAGTGATAGATGGAAATACTGTGCTACAGCCACTACTTCCTACATCAGGCAGTTTCTCATGGATAGCTATAAACAGGCAGGCCAATTTAATTCTCTTTAGGAGTGCTATGCTACTTACAGGCATGTCATGTTGTCACTTTACATGACGGCTTTTCCATGTTGCTAGTTGCTATGCTGACAATTAAGCTGTGGTGCTGTTCTTCTAAAAATTTGCCAGATATTCCAGGCTTGATTTTTTTTTTTTTTTTTTTTTACTTTTTACACACATACTTTCATTACTAGTTGCCTAAAACCCATCATAAAACAAAGAAAACACAAATATTCATATATCTAGCACTGACTAAGAAACAAATTCTTTTTTCACATCTATACACCTGCAACTTCTCTCACAGGCCACAGTAGCAGGACAATTATATCCTGTGATGTCAGAAGTGAACACTGATGCACTTCCTTTTGTTACAGACAAAATTCGTGTACCACTGTTAGTTTATGACATTGCTTACGAAGAGTTAAGTTCCTTTTATAAAGTCACTGTATACTACAACTCACAACAAAGACAAGAATGAATGCTATTTGAAACTCAAGGAGTGGAGAGTGAAATGCAACTTATTTAATTATATTTGGATAGAGACCTGCATAACAGAAAACGAAGAAGGTGGCAATGACTGGTAAGAGACTAAGGAGTATGCCACAGGCAACTAGAGAAACCATATATGGACTTACAGCAAAGGGAATGCTCAGTGTGCTGTGCAATGGCTGTCAGGACATTTGAAATTGTGATTGAAGTAACGATCTCCAGTTTTTTGATTCCTTCAAAGTTCAGAGAAATGGGATGTTGTGTTCTTTTCAGATAACTGTGATTGCTCCTCAGTGGCAAGATGCATTCATCATTTTCACTTTCCCCAGTAACTTACTCATTGAAGCCCACACTGACCAGCTGTGCAGGACAGAGAGGTTAGCATTAACAAACACCTCAAATTGAAAGCCTGCTATACTCGACACTGTGCGCAAGCAAGAAAGACTCCTGTTATTCTGATCTTCCAGGTTAGAAAAATGTTTTGCCAAAGTCATGCACTATGTTGTCATGCAGCAGTGGAATCCATGCAGTTACTTTCCGTGCAGAAAACAGAGATTTCTTTTCACTTGCTCCATGCTTGGTTCTAGCTTGTATTCCAGCTTGACTGGTATGTAGAAGACTTTCCTTGGTCATTCTTACTGCTCAACAAATGTAAAAGGTCTTACAGATAGCTTTTTATCTTCTTTCATTGCCTTTTTCATTCTTATGAGTTTAAACTCTAAACAACTCCTACAGGAGATACCTTTAGGAATAATCTATACCCTGACACAGGTATTTTACAGATTGGTAGGATTACTGGGGAGGAAAAATACCAGGAAGAGATAGAACTTGATGCTTGCAGCACTCCCTTAGGATGTAATATATCTGAATTCCTCAGATTGAGAGGCTCTACCCCAAGCTTCCCATATCCTAGGTCACAGGGACTGTGTCATGTGTTTATTCAGTGGTGTTTTTAACAGGAAAGACTACATGGACTGAAGGAGGAGGATTGCTGATTGTTCAGGACAGTGATGCATCCCAAAGTACATATGCTTAAATTGTACTTAACTGGAGTATTCAAAACACCACAGATTTGAGAGATGTCAGGAAAGCAAGTTTTCATCTGATATGTTATCAAGTTTTTTCCTAACCCTGTTTGGAAACTGCTCATGGAGGGTGTGGAAATGGAAACTAAGATACAAGGAGAGGGAAGCACCTCACACATTTTGGAGGTCAAAGGAAATCTTGTTCGACTTTTTGAGTAACAGTTTTAAATGGTTCTTACTTTATTCAAATTATAGTCTTCCACTGCAAGTATTACTGGAATGACCCCTAAGCTTGGTGTATTTTAATTCTCTCCCTCTGAAGTGGGTCTAGTTATATGAATTGTTACTTTCACTCCCTACGAAAATGTGGTGTTTTCTCCAGTTTTTATCAGTATGGGGCAATACTTCTGAGCTGATGTAGTGCTTTATTACCAGATCTATTTTGCATTGATTTGCCACTAAATAAACCTAGACAAAAGCCATCTAAACCAGAGCTGGACAATTCAGGATCATTAATCAAAGTGTGTTTTTGTTACCGTTTTACTGCCTCACCCTGCTATTAACTTGTCACAGCTGGGTTGCTTTTATGTTTTCACACACTGTGTGATGGATTAAACTAGTTAGTTGGCTAGATAGATTAAATGCATTAACACTTAACAGCTTTGCTCAAGCATTGGGTAAGGCGTAAGGCATAAGGCTTGCCTTATATAAAGGTTTGAAAGATCTGTTTGCCATGTTTTATTTTGTGTTCTTTCTTTTCTCCATCCATGGCTAAATAATGGAAATAAAGGTACATTTGAACTGAAATATCTGATTGTATTTCTCAGGCGGTTCTTACCGAGGTTTAAGGGACAGTATCACTGAGCTTCTGCTCTTTTCCACCAGTCATATTCTTATTTTTGACAATATTACTTAGAAATTCCTGAAACAACCTAATTTGATTTGGTGTCAGTTTGTTGCTTTTCATTCTTTTCAGGAGGTTGGCAGCATTTTCGCCCTTCAGGTTGTTGATTATGCTACCTTGTTTTGCACTACTTAATCTTCCATCAGTCCATGGATTCACCAATATGAAGGCTTTTTGGGTGAAGTCATTAAAGTCTAAAATTTATGATCCTAGGAACTTTACAGACAACAACCATGAAAGAAGCCACCCAGTAACTAGTCACATGGGCACCTCTAGCTGTCCTTGTTCCACCCCAGATATTTATTTGATATACACATGATTTATTATATTTAAATCAGTTTTGATTTAAATGTTTGTTTTGAACTGATGTTTATGTACTAGTGCTTTTTCTGTTTGGCAGGACTACCTATACTTTATTTTGCCTGTGACACTCATTGTCTCCATGGTTTCAAGCCTGACATACAAGTGCCTACCTAAGAGCTGACCTCACAGTTCCCTTCTTTCTCAGGAATGGTGGGGTATTAGGGGCTTTTCCATCAGACCTCATGGTGTCTAGTACAAAAACTGTAAACATCCTCCCATCAGACAACAATAAACTGGTTAATACAACAGTACACTGGTTGCATTCTACTGGTTATAAATGCAGGAGGTAGCAAATGTTTGCCATGTGGTACATATAGTACTTCTGGAAATACAGCGACTCCTTTCGCTCAGATGGCCATATGGGTACATCCTGCGGTATTTAGATTTAACAACTAGTCCGAAAAGGTAGGTAACCAGACCTGTTAAGGAGAATTATCAACACATTAAACCAAATACTGAAATATAATTTCACCTCAACATTGAAAAGACAATGCTTAGAAAAGTGGCCACACAGTACATGGTGCTAGGGTGATTAACTCTGCTTACCTTTTATTCTGAGGTGTGACACCTCTTCTGCTGATTGTTTTTGTTGTAATCTATATTCTTTTAAGGCAGCTCCATTCTTATGTTCAGCTTCTTTAGGTTGTTACACAGCTGTATGTATACACTGGCCCCTGGGCTCCTAGTACCATCCATTCCCGGGCTTTCCAGACCTCTCCAGTCTGAGGGACTGCTACTGTGTCTCTGATAGGTTGTTTACTGTAGACTGGCTTAGTTTCAGGTTACTGGGACTTTACACAATTGGGCTTTTAATTGTCTCTGCATGTGGCACACATAATATTTTGTAACTTCCTCATGTTAAAAGCAATCTAATTGCAGCTGTGTTGTTGGAGTGCACTGCAGATTCCTTCTTTTGAGGTTATAATAATACTGTGCAATTCCTGAACTCTGTTGTTGTACTCGAGGACAAGCAGGTGGAGTACTCTTAAAGCCATTTCATAATGAATTCTCAGCATAAATATCAGACTAAACAATACTTATTTTGTATTTCTGATCAAAAAGGGCTAGGAAGGAGTCCTGGATAGGGGGAAATATTTGAAGTACATATGTGAAGGCAAAGTTGTCTCTTAGGTAGGGTGAATGACACTAGGTCAGTAAAATAGACAGTAATGAAGTATATACGGAGAGACTTTAGCAAGCACCTATTTAATTTTGGTAGAAGAGATTATGGTTAACATGGAAGTGGTGTGTTTTAAAGCTGGAGAGATACAGTAATATTTCCTGTGCTGAAAGAGCAACATAATCTTGAGAAGGAGGTAGTGGAAAATCTGTAAATAGCTGGTCAGAGTGATGACAGCCTCAGATTAGACATCGGAGCCAATTGTTTGTCTATGCATCATACGAAACCAGTAGAGTAAGGATAGTTGATAGTATATTAAGCAAGAATTGCTGACTGATATGATCAAAGAAGGAAAAAAAGAATGACAGTGGGCAAGTACAAAGTTACAATGACACATTAAAAAAAGGTCATGTGTAACTTTTTGTGAGACTGTCAACATAGCATTTCTTAAGATGATTCACAAAAGCCAACACATGAAATATGGAGGACAGACAGAAGAGCTTTGGCTGTGATAAAGAAGATAGAAAAAATAATGTCTTGGATGTTTTGTATCATAAAACATTTTCTAGTATAATGCAGATGTGAATTCTTGCAAGGAAAGCTAGGAATCCAGTCAGATCCAAAGTGATGTACAAATGGCAGAACCAGTGATGTGATGGTGAGTCTACTCTGTTGATTTTGATGGATACACATTACCATAACTTCTATCTCAGTGTTTGTTTTGCACTTCTTGTGATGTTCTCGTAGGTATTACTGAGGGTCCTATCGATTGAAGTGATATTGTAATATCATAAAGAAATATAAGTATTTGATGACAAACTTTGGTTTTTTTGCTCATAAATCTTAAAAAAAGGTTAAAAATATTTTTAAAAGGAACTATGCAAAATGGTTATTTGAGCTTGGAGAAATAGTATTATTCCTTTTAAAAATAACTAGTTAAATATACACATTCTTCTGGTGAAATGACTTTTTAAATCCAAATTAGTGGTACAATGGCAAATTATTAAAAGAATAGAATTCTAATCAGATGTCTGATTACATAGGTATTCATTCCTGGTTGAAGGATTTTCTACTTTATTCCTGAGAGATAAAGGTAATTTGGATTTAGGAATAAAATTGCCAAGTAGTAATGCAAAAAGCACCCATCAAGCTTGTGTTTGGCTTTGTTTCACTTAATTTCCCCCACTATTACATTTTCCCTTTTTTTTTTTTTAAAAAAGGGATACTTTTAGAAATGAATAGAATAAGGTAGTAATTTGTCCCAGTCCTTCTGTTAGTGAGAACTGTATAGAAAGAAATGGTTAAATCCTAGGCTCTTGTTTGGGCTGTTCTGTCATTTCAAGGACATAATATGCTGTGACAGACAGCTTTCATCTTTTGAGAAGTTATTTGGTCTTGTCACTTTGAAGGAAGCTGGGATCTTCTCTCAGTTGTTCCCTTAACAGAACAGAGGCTATGAAATGGATGAGGAAATGTGCTCCATGCAGGTTCTTTTCTATTGATCCTTTCAGTAGAGCTACTACTGAATGTGTAAGTGTGGAATTGTGCACTCTTAGGCTAGCAGTAACTTACCATCCCCCGGGAGTAAGGAGGAACCAGAGTACAAATGCATTTCCAATAGGATTCCAAGATGCATAACATCTCTGTGAGACAATAGCTCTAACATTAAGCTGCAACAGGCAGCATCTCTGTCCTTGTTACAAGCAGTTCTAGTATGCTGTTTATGTACATAAGTTTCATGATAATCCCCTTCAGAATTCTCTTACCACTTTTACAAACAATTATGTGAATGGAAATTAGTATCTAGTTGTGTCAGATAAATTTTCAGGTGTCGGCATCTAGTAACAATGCCTGGAGCAAGAGATGTTAACATCAAATACTGTGCAAACACTGTATGAAAAGAAACAACAGTTCCTGTCCAGCAACACCCTCAGCACTCATCGGTCTCAGATTACCTTTAGAAGGAAGTACAACTACTCTGACAAATTGCCTGATGATTTTGTGATGTGGATTAATGTCCACTAGAAGCTAGGGTGAGATCATTGAACCTGTGTTCACTTGTTTCCTAAGCCAAAAATTCTTTGCCTGAATTGAAAGAGATGTGTGACTTTATGTTTTAACCCACTACACCACCAATATTCCAGATATTATTGCTTTCTTCTGAAGTCTTTAATACTGTCACAATGACTGCCACCTCCTTGGCAGCGCAGGGAGAATGAAAGCGTAGAAATAACGAGAATTAAACAATTGAGCAGCCATGCTGTGTACAAAGAAAAGCACCCTTTCCTAAAGGACCACCCTCAAAAAAGTGCTAAAATTTCATAAAATTAATCTTTTTTTTTCAGGAAACATAAAGAGAACATGTCATAGTTCCACCCACATCAGTGGTCTAGCTCCTGAGATCTTAACTGCCTTCTGTGGTTTGTGAGTGGGCTTATGAGCAAATGTTCTTTCCTGAGAGATCACATGGCTGGGTATACCCCTCTAACTTATTATTCATTACCTCTTAAGATTCCTCAGCAAAGACAGTCATTTTCATCTCGGAAAATAGCAAGCAGAGCAGCACATCCAGTTATGTTACACTGACAGGATGTCAAGAAAATGAAATCAAATGGTTTGAGTAGTCCTTCAGGGGATAAAGAGTTCAGTTACTAAGCTACCCACTAGAAACTGTGATTTGGTCGTCTGGGATGATTTTATTTCTTTTTCTTCTGTAGATTTAGCCACATAGATCTCTGTTTTATTGCTAGGGAAAGATATCTGAGAAATTTGGGATGGCTTTTGCCATGGCCAGAGTTTGTGGACTGCTTTGCTGACAAGTGGTGGGGTAAAGGAAGAAGCAATAACATTAGTTGTGTCCTTATTTGCTCAGGTTTTTGAGCACGTGTGTATTTTCAGATTGCCATGCAAAAAGGTGATTGACCTACTTGGTGACATTTGCGAATGTACTGTTATATATACAGCATGCCTCTTGCGTTCTTTTTCGCTCTCTGAATTTCTGTTTGAAACCTTTTCTTCAGGGCTCAGGTCACTTAAAACATTAATTAAAATAGACTGGGTGAGTTGCAAAGGGAGAGAAGTGAAAATTCAAATGGTTTTACCCTGCATATGTAGAAAAGATCTGGAAAATAGAGACTTGTGCTTATCCTCTTACATAACCTAAGTGAATCAGCTTCATGTTTGCTACACATACATAATTCGGACAGGTAAAATGTCTATATTGCTATTCCCTCACTCACAGTTATGGAATGCTGTTAAAAATATACGGAGGCTTTTTGATATCTGGCTGGTAAATATAGACCAAAGTGTATATGGATGTATTTAAATCTCCTTTACAGAACTTTGAGTAAAATAAATTGTGAAAGACAGGGATTTATAACATGATAATTACACACAGCCAGTTCTGTACTGTAAAATTTTAGTTTATACAAACTGATTTTGAAAGTGGATGTTAAGAGCAACCTTCTAACTTCACAGTCCAGGCTCTTGCGTGTTAAACTCACAGACTCCCAGATTAACATTAACAGTGATGGGTGGTATAGAGCTTCACCCATGTCAGGGAGATGGATCAGAAGGTATAGATGTTTTTATCTACCATATCATATAGGCAGTTTTATGTCCAACCCTGAATTAATACACTGGAAAACACTTGCTCTAGATGTACCTGTTTTTATATTTTATAAATGCTGCAGTGTGTTGTGGTGTGTTGACCCTGGCTGGATGCTAAGTGCCTACCAAAGCTGCTCTATCACTTCCCCTCCTCAGCTGGGCAGTGGAGAGAAAATATAACAAAAGGCTCATGTGTCAATACAAGGACAGGGAGGGAACACTCAAGAATTACAGTTATGTGCAAAACATACTCAACTTGAGGAAATTAATTTAATTAATTGCCAATCAAAAGTCACAGTAGGATACCAACAAATGAAAACAAATTGTAAAACACTTCTACGCAGCCCTCCCTTTTTAACAGTCTCAACTTTACTCCCAAACTGTTTACCTCCTCCCTCTGAGTGGCACAGGGGAATAGGGAATGGGGGCTTTGGTCAGTTCATTCCGTATTATCTCTGTCACTCCTTCCTTCTCATGCTCTTCCCCTGCTTCAGCAGGGAACTGTTTATGTCTGACTTTGGGGAAGCTACTGGCGTCTTGTCAAAGAAGACACACGTGTAGCCCAAGGCTACAAAATTTTGCCACATAAAACTAAGATATCTACTGCACCTTTCTAAAAGCATGAAAAAAACATTCTGCTCATCCCTCTGTCATATGGTCAATTCTTCAGATCAATCCTGCTGGGGAATTAATTATGAAATTAAACCCAGAGCTAGGCGAATTTTTCCTCACTTTGTTGCAAATGCTTTGTTTATGATCATAGTTTACAAGGTAGTTTCAGGAAAACTCAGTGAACTCATGCAATGTGAGTTTTGTCTGATTTCAGAAGGAAAAATTTGTCTGTCTTCTTGGGAAGGACATTTATGGAGATTATAATTTATAAGCGGACAAAAGAAAGTAGATATTGTTTCCGTTTGTTATCATTTGAATAGCAGTCTCACATTCCTGCAATGTAAATATGACTTAATGTGTTTACAGCCTTTTGAACCATATTTATGGAGCTTTAAACTATAGACTTATTTGTATGATATGTTCTTAGACCAGAAAATATAGAGAAGCCTTAAACAATTGCATAAAAATTGTAAACATGCATTGAATTTTCAGCTGAATTTTCTATCTCCTTCTATGAAAACTACAAGTATTTGAAAGCAGCATCTTGTAATGGAAGTGCCACTTCAGCTATATTGTGCTGTAACTCACATGACACTTCAGTAATATTATGGATTTTTACAAGGCAATTCTTCCTAAAGTTATTTTATCTTCCCTGTTTTCAATCAGCCTTAGAGAAGGTAAAGCACTGAAGCACTAATTTAACTCTTTGTTCTACAACCTTCTTTTCCAATAGCTCACATCTAAAACAAAGACAAAAACTTCATATATACTGGAGCAGCCATCTGTATATGACATCTTTAGGTCTATTAGAGTCCTGATATTTTGGAAGTATTAATTAGCCCCTGAAGTACATCATATTTTGAAGGGATTTCAGTGATTAAAGGTTATGGAGGGGAATAGTTTGATGAAGATATTTTTGCTCCCATATTATAATTGCCTTTTCACTAACACTGTATTAACCTTCAATGGAAAGTATCTTGAGGCCTGCTTAAAATATGGGCACTCTTTATTAAACAGAGTATGTTATTTCTCCCATTGTTATGAGTCAGAGAGGAGGATAGCTTAGCTCCCATATTGTTTTGAATATTTACGCTGAAATGACAATCAATTTTTTATTAAATAGTTTTATAAAATCCGTGACACATTGGAATACCAAGAAGTTTAAGTTACTGTTCACTGTGGAGAGCTTTCTGCTGTGTTTGTTCAAAGGAGAGGTAAAAATTTGAAACACTATAATTAGGAAAGCTAGTTTTTTATTTCTTGCCAATGAAGACCTTGTATATTGGATTTCAAAGGCTTTTCTGAATATAGTGCTCTTTAAAATCTGTCGGAGAACAGATGTCACTGTACTTTCCTCTTTTGACTGTAGTAAGATGTGCTGCTTGAGATCATGGACATATTATTTTGGATCTTCCTAAGCCAGGAGTAAGTATTGTTTGACTATTCAGTCCTGATCAAGTCCCTGTTACCAGTACTCAGACAATGTTTAAGAGATCTCTAAACCAAGACTGATATCTTCATGAAGCAAATGTTGCAATGAAAGAGAAATTATGAGGTTGATGCAGGAGCTGCTGGATGACATTTATGGTTTCTGCTTTGCAGGAGGTCGGATGTTAATAGTTCTTTGAGTTTCTCTTTTCTTAGGGGACACACTGTTTCCCTCATGTGATTAAAGACTATATTCTAATGCTATTTGTTGATATTCCTTGGTATGGTGACATGAATAATCAATAACAGATTAGCTTGTTTGCCACTGTGTGTAGAGATGCATTTTGTGTGCATGTGTCTCTTCCCAGCGGAGAACATCAATATCTAAAGAGAAACAAAAAGGCTTAGTAAACTCCTTTGGGCTTTCACTTCAAAAGAAAATTATTTTAATTTCTTCTCTGTCCCCACCAGAAAACTCTTGGGAAGTGTCTCAGTTTGCTGCAGAATGCCCTGATGTTAAAACATGTGAGATTAATGAAATGCAAGCTGTGCTTGAAAAATGCACTGGTAACCCAGAACATTCAGCCATGGAGGCTCAGGCTCTGAATTTGCTGATCCCTGAACCCATCTTCTACATTGCTATCTTAACAGCTAATAAGATGGTACTAGTGTATAGTGTTTTATCTTTAAACTGTAAACTTCAAATGTCCTTTTAGAATGATGGTGAGAAGTGGAATCTCACAGGAAGATACTAATTCTGATTAAACATATATTCATTTTTCATCCCTGATAGTTGTATCTGTCAAGATATACCTTTTTGCCATGGTGTAAGGCCATGACCTTGTTTGTTACTGCCATACATGATGTTGCAACAAACATTGTTTATCTGTCTAGTATCTTTGCACATATGATTTAGATTTTTTGAGATCTTTTTTGCACATCATATAATGCCATTTTAGCCAAGAAAAAAGAAAAATATTTCCTTCCATATCTGCTTAGTCTCAGACATGGTACCATGACAGTTTAATGTTTTGTTTATACACACTGTGTGCAGATTTCCTACTCTCCTATGGAATGTGATTCTGCGTATATATGTGACTTCCTTCAGCTCATTCGGTACAATTTTTATCTTTACTAATATTAGTTACCTATGCCATGTTTGTGAATTACAGATGTTTTTACTGGAAAACCTCTATACACCTCAGTAACAGGTGATGCAACTGCCAAAGCAAACTATGCGCACATCCTGCACACTATGAATTATCAATGTTTTTCAGCATAAAACTGATTGGGTAAAAGGATCAGTAAACTTTTTACTTCTTTGAGCTGACACCAAGGATGGATTTAGAATATAGTTGTTCCTTGCTTTACTTATAATTTTTGCTACTATTAACTTTTTCGGTGAGAATGACTCCTTTTGGAGAATAGTATTCATGTGAGTCTTGCAAAACCGTGTATTTGCAGCAATTCAGTACGTTACACAAGAACAAGTGAAGAATGATTTGGATATTGCCCTTACTATGGGAGAAACTCCTAAGGCCATACAGAAGGTAAAAACTGACAAGGCAGACGGAATTCCACCTGAAGTCTGGAAGCATGGGGGCCAAGCACTCCATGCTAAATTTCACAAGTTTGTGGTGCACTGTTGGGAACTAAGCGAACTACCATCAGACCTTCATGATGCAGTCATCATCACCTTGTATAAGAAGAAAGGGGATAAATCAGATTGTCCAAATTACCAAGGCAATGCTCTGCTCTCCATTGCTGGCAAAACCCTGGCAAGAATACTTCTGAACAGATTAATACCCACTATAGCAGAAGGAATTCTACCTGAAAGCCAGTGTGGTTTCAGAGCCAACAGGAGTACCACAGACATGGTATTTGTTCTCAGACAACTGCAAGAGAAGTGTAGGGGACAGAACAAAGGTCTCTATGTAACCTTTGTTGATCCCACCGAGGCTTTCGATACCATGAGCAGAAAAGATCTGTGGCAGATTTTGGAACACTTAGGATGTCCCCCCAAGTTCTTTAAAATGATCATCTCACTTCATGAGGATCAGCACGGCCAAGTCAGATATGGCGATGCACTTTCTGAGCTCTTTCTAATAACCAGTGGTGTGAAACAAGGCTGTGTTCTTGCACCAACCCTATTTACAGTCTTTTTCAGCATGATGCTCCAAAGGGCCATGGCAGACCGTGATGATCAAGATGATATCTACATTTGGTATCATACTGATGGAAGCCTATTCAACCTAAGGCGACTGAAGGCCCACGCTAAGACCTTAAACCATCTTGTCCGGGAGCTGCTTTACGCTGATGACAACGCCCTTGTTGCCCACATAGAAGTAGCTCTGCAGTTTAACATCCTGCTTTGCTGAGGCTGCTGAGCTTTTTGGGCTGGGAGTCCAAGAAGATAGAAGTTTTCTATCAACCTGCACCTCAGGAAGTCTTCCATCATCCCCATATTACCATCAGCGAATCAGAGCTCAAATCAATCCAGCAGTTTAATTACCTAGGTAGCCTCATCTCCTTAGACAGTAAGATTGATGGAGAGATAGACAAGAGGTTAGCAAAGGTATATAGAGCTTTCGGAAAGCTTCATAAAAGTTTGGTGAAATAAACACCTGAAGAAAAGCACAAAGATCAGCGTTTACAGAACCATAGTGCTGTCTACTCTTTTATATGGATCCGAATCATGGGTCATTTACCGTCACCACCTGCAACTCCTAGAACGCTTCCATCAGCGCTGCCTCCGTACAATCCTAAACATCCACTGGTCAGATTATGTGACTAACACATCTGTTCTTGAACAAGCAGCTGTCACAAGTATTGAAGCCATGTTGCTGAGAACACAGTTGCGATGGGCAGGACATGTCTCAAGGATGAAGGACCACCGCCTCCCTAAGATCCTGCTCTGTGGTGAACTTACCACTGGCTGCCGCAAGAGAGGAGTCCCAAAGAGGAGATAGATACAAGGACTCCCTGAAACAACATCTCAGCCTCGGCCATGTTGATCTTCATCACTGGTCTACTCTGGCCCCCAATGAAGAGGCCTAGAGACACACTATAATGCTGCTGCTTCTTTTGAGAACGCATGCAGGATCACTCTCGAGGAGAAAACACAACTCAGAAAGAATTGTATCTTGCTGACACCATCCAAGGAGTCTTTCAGCTGTGCCTTTTGCAACCAGACTTGTCTATCTTGCATTGGCCTCTTACACACCAGCGTGCTTGTAGCAAATATGGGTAGAGTCCTTCCCAAAGCTTTGTTCACAAAGCCTAGCCATGATGATATCTTCTATTTTTATGAGACCTGTCACTGTCCCGGGAGTAATCCTGCTGACTTTGCCAGTTGTAGTGACCTGCCCCAGAAAGGGGAGGGTACCCCAGGTTCTTATCAGTAAATCCCTTTGGGTGGATTAGAGTGAAACGACACTGAATAATTGGTGTTTTTAAACATATATATGTAGGGTTTATTTTAGAACAATTTTGTTTCAAAGGTAACGAGTTATGCTGCTATTTTGGGTGTTATCATCTATATCTATCATCTATAAAGATAACATTCAAGGAAATGCATAAGGGAGAGAAAAGGAATGACAGGATAAGGGTAGGGGAGAGTAAGAGAAAGAAAGGATAAGGATGGAAAAATGTATATAGTCACCACCCACTGGGTCCAGCGATGGAACTTGGTAGTTGCGATGGTCTTGATTCTTTGGGTGTGGGAAACCCTCTACAAAACTCATAGAAGTTATGAGTTTTTATACACTTTCAGCTCAGGTGAGAACGCTTAGTACCTTTCTGATGCGGGCAGTTTTTACAATGGATAGTGTCACTGGGTGTGTCACTGAGTCTCTGACATCTCCTATGACAGCTGCAGCTGCCTATTGTGTCAGCATCAATCATGGTCCATCATGGTCCGACACTTGAGATGCATAGCCCAGGCTAGATGAACAGAGTTATCATGTAAAGGGAAGACATTGGCATGATAAAAGGAATTCTCCAAGCTTGCAGGACTTGCTTCCTCTTACCTCTTCCTTTAATTGGAAATCCAATTTGCAGCCTCAGGCAGGCATCTGCACCCAGGATAGTTGAACAATGGCAGTCACTTATCCACTCTGAAGACCCCTGGGCAGTATTGAGGGAGAGGTGGGCTTTGCTGGGTGAGCAGCTGCTTCTTTTCAGTTTGCAAAAATCTTCTGGTGATCTTAGAATATGTAAGTCATTAACTGTTTCAGTCTCTGACACCAGTGTTTTAGAAAGTCCCAAGAGCACCTGAAATTGCATAGTCCTCAGCACTGTTTATTTAGAAAAGCTTCAGAGCTCACCCTGTATGCTGACTAATGACTAAAAACACATTGCTTGGAAAAGTTGATCTTTATAGAAATATTCAACACCTACAACAGGACATTTAATATGAAAACCTGGACATTTGACAATGCATAGACTTCAAATGGTTACTTTGCCATCAGCTGTTGGTTGGATCTTGGCAAGCGTTTAACAGCATTCAGTAATCCCATATCCATATAAAATTAAAGGGGTAACTAATACAATTTAAGGGATAACTAATAAGCAGAAGAGAGTGACTCAAACTGGCATGTGACCAAGATGGTGACTTTGCCATCCCTACACTGAATACTCCCAAGGGATCTTTAATGATTTAAGGTAGGAAGGGTTTGTGGCCAGTGTGCCACAGTACAGTACTCCCCCACTCCATATTCTGTGCCAAGGTTTGAGTTCAGTGCTGGCTAAAAGAGAAAATTACCAATTCCCAAATCAATCTCTGAATTGCTTTTGCAAAAAGTGAGCCAATGTTAGCCTTTTCAAACCATGACTTAATTGTCCAATTTGGAGCATCTAGGGTAGGAGTGATCCGTAGAATCACACTCTTCCTTCAGAAGTATCTGGTCCTATGAACTGCATATAGGCCTATCCCAGTGGAAACTATCAGCACAGTTGCTGAGTTCTCTTTTGTCATATTCCTCTCCATCTATCAGCACAAAGAAGGTGTGGGTCTGCAAAATAGTCACAAGACAAGTACTCAATAAAAAGAAAAAAAAGTTTTTCATATGCTTCTGTCAAATCTTATGCAGTCATCCAGGTGTTCAGAATACAGACCTTATTTGTTAAGGCAAATACGTGGACTATATTCTCAAGTTCATTCTAGTTCCACTAATCTAATTTTAGCTCTATTAATGAACCTCATCTCAAGACGTGGCTGACTACTGATGCCATTCTTATGCACCCAGCAAGTGCTATATCACAGTTTTGTTTCTAGGATTAGGTTTTATAACCAATCTTTATTTATACACAACAGGAAGCAAAACATTCCTCCCTACCACATGAAGTGTGTATCTGCTCCTTACAGACCTATAATACTTTGTTGTTGTAGTTTAACCCCAACCAGCAGCCAAGCCCCACACATCCACTCACTCACTCTCCCACCAGCGAGATCAGGGAGAGAATCAAAAGGGTAAAAGCCAGAAAACTTCTGGGTTGAGATAAAGACAGTTTAATAGAGAAAGCAAAAGCCATGCATGCAAGCAAAGCAGAAACAAGGAATTAACTCACTGCTTCCCATGGACAGGCAGGTGTTCAGCCATCTCCAGGAGGTCACAGCCCCCTCATGCATACTGGTTACTTCAGAAAACAAATGCCATGACTCCTATCATCTCTATCTTCCTCCTTCTTCCCCCTACTTTATATACTGAGCATAATACCATATGGTCTGGAATATCCCTTTGGTCAGTTTGGGATCATCTGTCCTGACCGTGTCTCCCCCCAGCTTCCGATGCATCCCCAACTTCCTTGCCAGTGTGGCAGTACAAAAAGCAGAAAAGGCCTTGGCTCTGTGCAAGCACTGCTCAGCAATAACAAAAACATCTCTATATTATCAAATCTGTGTTCAGCACAAATCCAAAAACACAAATCCATACCAGCCACTGTGAGGAAATCTACCCCAGCCAAAACCAGCGCATTTGTGAAATAAGCATTGCTTGGCCCAATAAACTTGGAGCTCCCACAACCACAGGCTCACAAGACTTAACAGAGTTCAGGAAGGCTGGTAAAATCTCAACTGAAGTAGAGGGAGGAGAGGAATACTTGAGAAAAAATGTTGCCATTTGTACTGCAGAACTGAAATCCAATATGTAGCCTAAATTAAAATATCACAGTTGGTATTGCGGCTAGTATGCACAAGTGACCTGAAAAGATACTACGGAAGTGTTCAACAAGAAGAAAAGACATGTTCACATTTAACTAGAGAAAAGTCTGTCAACAAGGAAAGCAAATTTCAGTGCAATGAAGTGGCCATATCTTTCTGCTGAAGAGAGAAAGGAAGAGGAGTGGAGGTGAATAAATAAAAGAAGCAGAAAATTTAGCATGGCACAACCATGAAAATTAGTGCTGGAAGCAAAAACGAGGGACAAAATAGATCTGAAAAAGTACTGATAAAGCTCAAGAGGAAGATTTATAATAATGTACATGGAGGAGAAAACGAGGGGCTGTAAGAAACTGAAATATTGTTAATGTCTTAAATATTGTCAAAATCACAGAAAGACTTTTTGTCAAACTGCGGAGGAACAACTGCAACTGCCCATCTGCAACCACTGAAGTACACCCTTCCCCACTGCTGAATATGCCTCCTGCCTGGAATTTGGGCTGTGACAGAAACCTAAGATAAGATTATTGTCCAATTATTTGAAAACAGGACTTTTTTATTATCATTTGAAAACAGGAGCAGCATACCTCGCCCTCCAGGAAGACCAGGATAAGACCTACCATGTGAGACGTAGCTGGAAAGGTGTCATAAACCATCAAAGACCCCCAAAGAGCCCCCCAGACTCATTCCTGAGGCCTTTGACCACCAAAGGACTACATGTGATCCAAGTGATAAAAAAATCCAGAGTCTGTTATAAGAGACTGTAAAACTTCCCCAGGGAAGGTGCCTGGACATCTCCTGAATGTATATTAATCCACTGGACTCTATGTTTTGCAGGACCCTCAACACTAAGAAGACCAGAAGAAGAGGACCTACTTGGCTTCCACCGAGTGGTGACATATTTTCTATTTAGGTTCTCTCTGTCACTCATTTTCTTCCCTACCCCTCCCTTTTCCTATTTCTTTCTCTCTCTCTCTGCCTCATATTTACTAATAAATAAAATCCATATTATTGACTTTGGCATATGGTCTTGTTTGCACCTTAGTTCAGGCAGAGGTATCTCTAATAATTTTAGTAACTGGATCATAAGAGGGGTAGAACTACATAGAGAGCTAAACTAGTAAATCCTAAAACATTTTTATGACATAGGATCCAGGAATAGATTATTTAGGATTCTTCCCAATCCCAGGAAAGCAATGTCAAATGACAATAATTTTATTTCACTTAGGAGAACATTGACATTAAAAGACATACACAGACAGAAAACCAGTTTGAAGGAAATTACATGGGTTTTCGACATGAAAGGAATTATTTGTACAAGCTTTTGTATGTAACATGGGGTAATTTAATTGGGGGAAAAAATTAAGTTCAAAATGATATCATAGATTGTTTATTTGCTACAAATCTGAATTTAGTGTGGAAGAAGAATTAATCATGGGCTTGTTCTCCAGCAGTGTGTTCTCTAAAACCTGAATAATGTGAGAATTATTCAAGGCTAAGAAAACGGAAGTGTCTTTTCCAAGTCTGCAGAGTAACACGGGAATGAGATAAAGTGGGTTCTTCAATTTCAGGAAATGGGAGATAAGGTCTGTTTTTTCTGCTAGCATGAAAACAGTTTGGCTGACCAGGGTAATGGAATGTCAGCCATCCCTAGCGAATAAGAAATCATCCCCACATTTCCCAAAATGCAAAGATCACCCTGGTGACCCAAATCTTCTCTGTGTATTTCTGTACCTACGTTAAAAACTTGAGAACTTTTACTACAACATAAATCATATATTTATCATCAAGTTGTTGTTGGGGGTAGAAGTGGGGGAAGGGGAAGTGGGGGCAGGCGAGTTTTTCTTCTAGAGAGTCTAAAAATAGATTATAAATACTAGTTCCTGATTTTGAATGAATGGGTACCACTATGTTCAAAGTCAAAACTATTCTGCAGTTGTGGAGATGGATGGGGTAAGTGATAAATCATAGGCAACTGACTGATGGCACTGCTCTTCTATGGAAAGTGGAAGGAAGTAAGCACTATTTGGAGTCCTTACACTTCAGAGGTAGAATATCTCAGAAGTACCTTTCTCCTCTAATACAGAAGTGCTATCATTTCAACTGTGAAGTCATGAAGTTAAACACTCAGCACACTGTCTTGTTCAATTGTAAAGAAGAGAACAGGCTAAGTGAGTCATTTTGCAGGTCAGTACCAGAAAACAACTACGAAATAGCAAAAAAATCGTATGTGCAGTAAGGGCACTTTTTGCCTTTCATACACTTTTACAAGGAAGAAAACATGAATGCAGTAGGGCCAGAGATGGGAGATGTGAAAAGTGGCTGCTGGCCTCAGAAATGCAGCTTCTTTACCTTATATATTGGTGCAATTTTCTTTCACACTGTTTACTAGGCAGAAAAAATTCACTTTGCTTAGATACACTCAGATGGACTCAAATAGAAGTTCATTCAATTCGTTAAATCTCATTGCATTGTAGAAAGAAACCTCAACATTTAATTGTATTAATTTTTTTCCAACCTGTAGTAATGGAAATATTAATTGCATACCCCAAAATACCTGAAGTGCTTTTCTACAAATAAAAAAAAAAAAAAAAAAAAAAAGGAGTATAGTTCATCTTACCCAATTTTAGTGTATTTATTTTTAATATATTAGAATTTAGGCATGGAAATTATGGCTCATAATCAATAAGTAGTTAATGGTACATTCTTGTGTTTAAAATGGATGATGCTAGGCACATATATTCAGCTTATAATTGATGCTGCCCACATACAGTTCTCTATACAACCTTTCTTACCTATTTTTCAGCACTCTGCTATTCAGTTTCTTGCATACCTTGTCATGTGCATGCATGGAAACAGGCTCAGCTGCTTAGAAGGCTCCTAAACAAGAACACTTTCAAACTACTTCAAAATGGTAATGTTTTAAATCATTACCAAATTCCTGAAGAAGAGACATTTATGTGGTTCTTTATTACATATATTTGTATGTTTTAATAGAGTGTCTTAGCATAGTAATAAAAGAACTCATGCTGGGTTGCACTAATTCAGAAAATGAAGGACTTGCCAAAATTCTGCAGTCCTTAAAAGTGGATTAATTGTTCATTTTTTCTATCATGCTTACATTGTGTAGATGGGAAGCTGATGCAGAGACAGAGAAATTAATTTGCTCAAAGTCACACCAGAAGCGTGTGGTAGAACCAAGGACTAAATCCAGTGACTTTCTTCTTTTGCCCATTACCCACACTGATGCCTCTACTAGAAGTAACAAGACTGGAGACTGGTTGAAAACGGCTCTGCTACACAGACTAGACTTGTCTCCTTCCTCAGTATAGTATCTTACATGGACTACCTGTTGGATTAGGTCTTTGCTGAAAATGTTGGGTATCAGTTCCTCTCTAACACCTATCTAAGGAACTTTGAGACTTGGCAATACGTGAATTTTTGTTCACTTTCTCTGTTTATAGGTTATGAAGTTTGGGGCTTTACAGGACTAAGCTGGAGATGAAAAGACATAGTCACACAAATTAATTCTTTCCTCCTTTTAAGCTCAGTTCCATTAGGCAGCCATGTTGCAAACTTTAGCAACTACAGCTTTCATCCTCAGACATGACACTCAGATAATTAACTGTCTCCTCTTTACAAGAGTATAAAGGTAAGTTTAGAATGGGAGGAAAGGTAACTGCTGGGACCAGTCAATGAGCTGAACCACTCTTCTCCCCCCACAGGGACATCTATTGTGTAAGAACCATACTCTGTGCTCCCTGAATACCGTTATTGCGGATTAGAGTTTGTCTGTGTATTGCTCTGAATGCATTTTTGCAGTCAGATACTATCACTGGCAACCCTCAAACCTCAACGTGTCACAGTTTTGTATTAATAAAGAGTGTTATCCTGTAACCTGTTAGAGTGAGTCCTCCACAGGCGCTGACAGTGAGTAATACACTCAAATAAAGTGGGAAATCCCACTGAGGGGTCTCCCTTACGCTGTTGGTTTAGCTCCCTGAAAAGAGCACTTGAATCACCCTCCGATCCAGTGGGACTGTTCAGTGACGGGACTCCATAACAGGACGCTGGCAGACTGGTCAGGCAAAAGAGTCTCGGCTTTCCTGGGTCACTGACAGACAAATAAATCACTAAGGGTCAAGGAAATCTTCCCTTTTCATGTGACATGACTTTTAAGGGTAATTTTTTTTTACTTTGTTTAGTAAGTGAATAATAGTGTTTTGTGCTTCAGTTTGTGATGCTTTGCTGTGTTGCAAATTTTTTGCAGGGAAAAATTTCTGCTCTGGGAGAGCTCACTTTCTGCCTTCTTTTGTTTGATCATTTTGAGCGCAGACACAAATGTTAAATCCTTAAAGGCAGACACAAATGTTGAGATTACCATCTTGGAAAAGGCATAGTGCCTCTTCACTATTTCAGCTACTGCTATTTGTGAACAGGTAAGCATACTGATGAACAAACGTGGTATTCAACAAAAATAATCAGCTCTGACAGACTTTTTCCTTTTCTTTTCATCTTTTGTTTGAGTCTACTTATGTGTTTGAAAAACAAGAGAATTTGTCAACTTAGTTTGTTAGACAGAAGATTCAATTTCATTCTTTGAATAACATCCTGTTCACCAAGAAATCAATTTGTTGATCCTAAAACATATTTGGAACCCCTTGCAAGGTAACAGCAAGAAAGAATGGTGAGGAACCAACTTTTTTTCACTGTATGGCTGGCCCTCAGCAGTAACTGTCTTAAACCTCTGTCTGGCAGCAGTTGCTGTCTTTGAGGTCCTCCATAAAATACGTCTAGAAGATGGTTTCCAATTTCCTTTTATTTGAGTCTGTATATCAAAGGCCATACCTGAGTGATTTTTATAATTAAGATCTCTGAAACTCTGATTCATGTTGATCTTTCAGCCTCAGACCTTTCATGCTCCATAATTTCTTTGCTAAAATATGACTCCTAGAATTGAACATGTAGGTTCCAGCTATGCTCCCACTAATGTTCAGCATTAACCAATTTATAATCCCAACTCCTCTGAGTCTCTTTTTGCTCCTGCCAAAGCTTGTTCAAATAGCTTTGGTGTATTATTTATGATTAACCCTGTTTCCCAAGGTGATTTTTTTTCCTCCTTACAATTCATGTGTTTGTTATGGTCCTTTTTAAGCCTACTAGTATGACTTTTTGACTTCAGCTAAGTGGATGACCTTAATCAGTTTAGATCTATCTTTTTTTGCTGTTTTTCCTATCTTACAAAAAAATCTGACTTTCTGGGTAGTATAGAGTACATTTTCCTGCTTCATTTGGCTATTAGTGAGATTAATTTCTATACTGTATGTTGCATATGTGTATATCAGCAATAACATTAATCAGATTCACTCTTCTCACTCTTCACAATTTGCAAAAAAATATTTTTGTCAGATAAAAGTTTGGTGAATATAAAATAAATCTGATGCATGCTTGCTCTAGAGGGATAAAGTATTCATACAAGATGACACTGATACTTGATTAAAAAGGGATCAGTGGCCAAACATCATGTAAAAATTGATACTCAAAACCTATGATATGTTTTTGAAGAAACTGAAGGCAGACAAATAACAGTTAAGTTAGAGGACATCAACTCCACAGAACTCCCAAAGAAAGTAAGAGAAGAAGGATATGTTTTTTCATTAACATCAGGAACTGAAACAACAGAAAATTCCCCTTGATATGTCCTTACAATATAGAAACTGAGAGGTTTAAATTGAAATTAAGGTTTAAAATACTGCTTTAAAAAAAGCTCTTGTAGTTCTTGATGTTAGAAATGGTGTACTGGCTTCAAAAGAGGTCACATGGAGTCAAAGGCTGAGGTTGAAGTGGACTTCTGAACACCATTTGATCTCTTCTCTTACTCAAATAGGGCCACCCAGAGCCAGTTGCCCAGGACTGTGTGCAGAGGTATTTCCAATATCTCCAAGGAGAGAGACTCTGCAACATCTCTGGGAAAGCTGTGCCAGGGCTTACAGTGAAAAAGGGCTTTTTTAGGGTTCAGGAGGAGCTGTTTGTGTTTCAGTTTGCGTCAATTGCCTTCTGTCCTACCACCGAGCACCAGTGAAAGAAGCCTGACACTGTCCTACCCGCACCCTCCCTTTGGGTATCTATAGAAATGATAAAATCTCCCCAGAGCTTTCTCTTCTCCAGGCTTAGCAATCCCAGGTCTCTCAACCTTTCTTTGTATTAGAGATGTTGCCTTTCCTTAATCATCTGTGTGGCTGCTTGTTGGTTTTTCTCTCTTCTGGTGAGCACAGAACTGGATACAGCATTTCAGGTGAGGTCTGGAATAGTCAGAATGATTCAGAAACAGACTTTTCTGAATATTTAAACCAGGTGTGCTCCACTTTAGACACTCCTACAATTGTACAATCCTACAATTGACCTTTCAATCTTTAGGTTCCTAATATCTCTCAAAGCTTCACTAGCACTTATTTTAATCATCTTGACTTCAAACTACAGAGCTCACTGATTCTCTGAATAGATCAAAAGAGCATATGCTATAAAATCTTTATCTCAAAATGATTCAGAAGAGAAAATATCAACCTCAATTAAAATCATTAGCATGGTCTCTTTTGCTTTATAACAGCTGTGAGATAAAGACCAGATGAGACAAGGATTTTAGATACAAAGCTTGGGAAAAAAAAGTTCAAGCATGTTCAGCTAAGGAATCAATATGAAATCAGTCTTCAGAGAATGTGTAGCCTGGGAAGAAACGAGTGGCTATCTTTCAAAACGTATCCAAGACCCTTTCTTTTTCCTTGTTTTTTTTTTCAATTAAAGAGATCAAATTAATGTCAAAATGTAGGGCAATTACATTAAAATAAAAAAAAAGGGGGGAGAAAACAAAGGTAAAATACAGTTTCATACCAAAAGTATTCATAACATGTAGTCTGAAACTGTTTAATTACAGGTAGTAATTAAAGGTACAAGTACAGTAGAGTTTCATCACGTTAAGGTAAAATTAAGGTAGAGGGCTTTGATTATACAAAAATATTTCAAGCCATTTCTGGGGAAAATCTCGCATCAACATCTAGCAATCCATATGACCTTTAGAGCATATGTCAGACCTCTACACCAGAAATCTGGAGAACTGTCTCTTGCGTGACAGCATAAGAACAGAGTGAGAACAGAATATGAGAGATCATCCAGGAGATGTGAGCCTGAGAGTGCTTTTGTGTCTTCACGGATAGACACTTCATCATAAACACCCCATGACACTATACAAAATAGGTTACAATTGCTCCTGTATGGGAGAGAGTACCATGCAGCAACAGGCTGAGGCACCACTGCTTCTTTGCCTCTCTGTAGCGCATTGGTGAGACCACTGTGTCAACACTACACTGTTAATACCAGTTGTCATGGTAAGAACAATGTGGAAACCTCTGGGAGAGAACTGTAAGAGAATCTGAATAAACTCAAATAAGCCTTGGAAAGAAACTTGTTAGTTGTGGTATAAGCTGTCATTTTATTACCGAGTATTTACGTGAAAGGAGTAAATGGGTATATAACAACTGCACTAAAATGTCATGAAAACATCAAGCACAAAAATGTACAAAACTTGTCTCTCCTGACAGTGACTATAATCAGATTGAGTCAGTTTAAATCAGATCAAAGTTCCTTCTAACCTGGAATCCCATCGCTGAAAATGTTGTTAGGAAACATTTTGAGAAAGACTAGGACAACAGACTAAGAATAGTGTGCTTCCCTAGCGTACTTTTTCAGGTGCCAGTGGCTCCGTGGAACTTCGAACATATGACCAGCATTTTTCATGTAAAATAAAGAGTATGAATAGGCATTATTCTACGATTTTATAATGATATATCCGTGATACGTCCACTGGGGCATGGAGAATGCTGATGTAAAATCATAGAAAACTTTGATGGGAAAAAGTGTGAGATTTATGCATGGTTTATTTAAAAAAAATGTTTCCTTCTAATTCTGATCTTAATACACCTGAGGGAAAAACTAACATAGAATTTTGTATGCATAAAATCAATTTAAAATTTATCTAGAAATTGTTGCCTTTTTTTTCATGAAGAACAGAGCAAGGAATACCAGTTGCATCATTTTCAAAATCATTTTAGCATTCAAGTTAACACTTTTTCTGAAGACCATATAGACAATTATATCTGCTTATTATAAGACAGAGAATTCTGAATTTGTGGACGGGTCCTGCGTACAGGTCTAATTCCAGCCAGCAAACAAGCCCCACAAAAATGCTCACTCACTTGTCCTGGTGTGATGAGGGAGAGATTTGGAAGGGTACAAGTGAGAAAACTTGTAGGTTAATGAAGATGACTGAACACCTGTCTTGCCCATGTGAAGCAGTGAATTAATTCCTTGTTTTGTTCTGCTTGTGTATGTGGCTTTTGCTTTCCCTACTACAGTGTCTTTATCTCACTCCTTGAGTTCTCCAGCTTTTAACCTTCTGCTTCTCTCCCTGATCCTCCTGATGGGGGAGTGAATGAGTGGTTCTGCAGTGCTTGGTCGCTCTACTGGGGTTAAATCATGACACTTGGGAAGACAAACACCATTGGTCTGAATGTTCTCCCTTCCCTCTTTTTCCCCTCTATTTATCTGATGAGCATGATGCCATATCCTATGGAATATGCCTATGGTCGGCTGGGGTCATCTATCCTGCCTTTGTCTCTTCGCGACTTCTTGTGTACTGCCAGCCTCCTCACTGGTGGGATGGTGTGAAAAAGGCCTTGACTCTGTGCAAGCAGTGCTCAGCAACAATTAGAACATCCTTGAACTATCAACACTGTTTTCAGCACAAATCCAAAACATAGGCCCTTACTAGCTACTGCAAAAAAAGCCCACAACTCTATGCCAACCAAAACCACACAGTCCCATTGTGTCAAACTTCATCACATTTCATCATATCCTCTGATGCATACCCAACACTGTGCAATAACCTAAGGCAACCATATTACTATGGTGCAACATGCATTTGGGGAGAGAAAAGGAGAGAATGGGGGGTTTGATGTGAACATATGTCATATGTTTTTTTAAGAAAGCATAGGCTTGCACGTTACACAAAAATACACTTACTAGATCATCTGAAAAATCTTGTGCTGTGACTTCTTTAGACCTTTCAATTCCAATTTATTTAATGCTTAGGGAAAGGATATTACAAAATTTGGAAAGTTTCTGAGTAAACATTGAATTCAAGCCCATAATCTTCATGATATTAATAAATCAGAATTACCTGCTAGTGTGTCCTAAGAACTGTTACTCATTTACATTTTATTGTAAATACAGAAATATGTTTTTCTGAAAAATTTTTTGAAAGATGCACATTAGATGCAGCAGAGGTACACACAAAACATGCAGAAACAAAAATCACATTGTTCTTTCTCATAATTTTTAGGTGTTATATTTCCAGTCATTAGAATCTACCTCAGTTATTAGCAGGGGAATGACATTCATCAGGCTTGTGACATTCATACTATCAAAAGGAAGCAAATTCATGAAGGAATGAGATAGCTTTTATTTGATTCCACCATCTTCTCTGCTATCAACATCACTGACTTCAAAAAGCTCTCATTTATACTGGTGTGCTCCAGAGAAAAATTTGGCCTTCCAGATTTATGTTTTATTTCCAAATGCAAGACACTGAGGACAAATCTTAAACAGACAGTTTAAATGTAGGTTCCTAAATACAGCACACCAACTTTCAGAGAATAGACATACTTACTGCTGAACTCAATCAATTTGATTTCTTCTCCCACTTGCACAGATTTTGTGCCAGTATAACATGAGTGGTAATAATCCTGAGTGTCTTCAGTGAACAGAAAGAAAAGTCATGTTCTTTTGTTTCCAACACTAATTCACTTCAAAAAACATAACTCTTCAATTTAGGAACTTTCGCATCAATTTCAGTTCTTAATTACACAATATGAAATAAATAAATGACTCTAATTTCCAGAAATTCTAACCAGTTATTTGTACAGAACATGAGAGGTAATCTTACATGCACAGTACAACCTTGTAAGTTTATGGACAATATTTATATAGAGATTTTTCAAAAAGTGCAGAGTTTTTTTCATTTTACCAATACAAAAGGAGACAACGAGCACATCAAACTTTGCAGTTGAGTCATGCATTCAGTGAGAGAAAGAAGGACGGAGAGTGGCAGTGAAGAAAAGCTTGATCTCAGCATTGAAGTGGCCTCAGGCACTTAATTTGTACCTCTGGCTGAGCGAAAATGTCAGCCTGCCTGATGTGTTCTGCTGCTCACGCTGAAACTAAATCCCACTGTAAGGCTTTTCCCCAGTAAGGAATCTCTTGGTTGCATAGTTATTTTAAGTTTTCTTCACATGACAAAAGAATGACCCCAACGGAAATACTTCTTTTGGTCACTGATACATACGTTATTTTCAAAGCGAAGCAAAGCAACATTGCAATACGAAGAACAGGCAGATAAGACGTCCGTTTGAAGAACAGTCTATAATATACTTATATAGAATCGTAAAATTAATCACAGGTTTTCTGTTATCTCATCTGCTACTCAAAAAAAAAAAGGAATAAAAGAAATGGATAATGCATGGAGGCACTCCTTCCATGAAGCCTTGCAGGCAGCTAACTTACCCCTACATTAAAATACTGTGTGTATAGGTCCTAGCTGATGTTTCAAAAGTATTACCCAAAATTCCTTTAAACATTATAGAGTGTTGTACAAAATTCTGTGTCCTTCAACGGACACTGATAACAGTCTCACTGCATTTTTAACAAGATGCAGGTCTTCAGAATAGGAGGTTTTAATTTGAGTAAGTTACTTTGGAAGTAAGAGGCAAAAATCATCACAAATTAATTAAAACGTCGTCCTTTGTTTGGGGTGATTAATAATACATAAGGAATCCTGGTTTTACATAATTCATCAATCTGACGTAAACTGGCACTTTCCAGTTTCACCTAGTGAAAACCCACTACTCTGTGACACTTGAAAAACAGTTCTGAATTGATGCACGGCATCCTTCTGCCACAGGACTTAAAGTCATATGGATCTCATTTGTCACATACTAATGAATTTTCTAAGACTGAGGCAGTAGGAAAATTTAAAAAAAAAAGGTTTTGAGTTCAAAGCAGGATTTTTTTTTCTCTTTTAAGTGCTAAACAACAAAAACTAAAAGCAACTGGCAATTAAAGATGGAGAAGGACTTGGGTAAGATAATGTAGCCTATACTCATAAAGGACTATTTCCTGAGGAACTGAAAATTTCTGAGTATGTTGTTCACAAGGCAGTTTAGCACCAAGCATATATGCACAAGGTTCAGTCTGAAGCAGGAGGGTGGCAACACCAGGATTGAACCAAAGTGGCAGCAGATCCTTCTTGTTTTCAGAGATGCAAGCTCACAGCAGGAAGCAGTAAGAAATGGGCAGGGAAATACTTCCTTAGCATCTCACTTTTTCCCATCATGCACAGACTCTGCTGGAGAGTCCAAAAGAAACATGGAAAATTGTACTGAGCTCTTCAGTTCTTAGGCTTAATCAAACTGTCTACTTTTACCTTCTTTGATCTTCTTTCATTATCCTCTTAACCCACTGCCTGATTGTGTGGCACTTGTAAATCTTTTTTCCTTGAAATGCTTCTAAGCATTCTGATTTCTTCAGTTGTTCCCTCTCTGCGGTTTGAATTTCTTTGTGATTTAGCTCTAGGAGTCATGTTTTTTCTTCTTTCTTCACACTGTGACATGAGGAAAAGCAGCATCTCCTAAAAATCCATCTCCTCTTATTGATGAGTATTGGTAATTCTTCCTTTATACCTGTTCATGTGCACAGTATGAAAACACAACCAAAAACACTGGCACAAGGCAGAGCTCTAGCACCTGGGGGTGCCTCTGAGCTGTGCTCAGTGACACCAGCACTGTCTGCCTGCACTGTCTGCTTACTGTCTACCACGGTTTTAGGGGTGTATGGTCCTGCTTAGCCTTAAAATTCTGCATCAGGTATCTCGACCATAGATGCCAAATACTTCTTTTAGTATTCAGTAAATGCTGAAGTACACTGACCAGATCTAAACCTCTGGCAAGATTTCAGCCAATTTTCACTGGATTTAAATTAAATATGTAAAAATAAGCACCAAAGTAATTATCAAATGATTAAATCACGATCAAATTCTTTAGTGACAGTGTATATAGAAAATGTATTATATTGATCTCATTTAATTAGCCATCTTAAAACTGCCAAATCTTTTCTGATGAGAGTCATTCTTTATAAAATACTTGTTTCTGTGTATAATTCAGCTATTCTTTCTTTATGAATTACTTGTTATAGGGTGTAATTCAGCTCATCTTGTAACATAAATGATTTGATTGAAATTTTAGGAACATGGTGCATAACATTTATTTTTCTTCCAGTTTTCAAACCAGTCATATTTTGTGTACAGACACACCATAGAATAAAGTCTGGATATCAATTCTTTCAACATCTTGAACGTTTAGAATTCTTGCATTGCTCTTTCTTTTAAGACAGACACCTACTTAACATTAATATTATTTATATTTAAATATTACATCAAAAAACAAGAGCAGATTGATTCTATTTGAGTGTAATCTGAACTCCCATCTCTTAAAAAAGGCGGTCACTTGCATGAGCACCTCTTCCTCTTCCTTTATTTAATGGTAAGTGCTCCACAGAGCTGTATCCAGATCATTTGTTTATCCTCATATACATTCATTTTCTTCATGACTTTTTAGATGTAATTAGTTTGACCAGACCTTTTTTTCTTACAGAAGGTAGACATTCAGTACCTCAACTAAATCAGTCATCATTGGTTTTTTATTAGTTTTTATTAATTTTATAACTTCTCTGAAAATTTTAATTTGTAAAATTCTTCTTTCATGTACTTTCTCCTAGTCAATAGCTTTTTTCTGGGATGCTAGTCATAACCAAAGTATTGTTTGGTTGTGAAAAACCAGTAAAATTAGGATAACATTAAAAATACTACTAAAATGGATGCACTATTCTGCTTCTTGTGCATCCACAGACCAGTGGCAAAGACTTAACTGCATATAACCCAAACTCTTTGAGCTCTTACAACACAATACAACCTGATGTTAATACAGCCAAGAGATGCACTGTTATTATGGTTATCTGTGCAAATCCCATGGAAAGACCCTAGTAACTATCATTGAAACACAGATCTATTGATGTATACTAGTTTGATTTTTTTTCCTTTAGTACATTTAAAACAGAAATACACTTCAAATCCCTGTAGTTTTCATCTCACCATATAACTCCCTGTTTTCCTCCCACAGAAGAGATAGAATGATTCTGTAAACTCTGGAGCATGTTGAATAAGTTCTTTGTTTTCCAAAAGCCTGTTGCTCTGTGAAAATATTCAAAACATATGGATCACAGCTATTAATTAACAAAGAGATTAATTTTTCTGTATACATACATATCTTCAGTCCTCAGGCCTAGCACAGTCTTATGCATCCACCTAAAAGATACTGAAAACCAAATAATTTCCAAATAGAAAAGAGAATATGAATAAATGTATTTTATTTATTTTCTTTATAAGATAGCAGTGTTTGCTGTTAGACTGTTTTAAATTCTAGTACTTATGTTTTTCACATAGTGCCTTCAGCTTCGCTATAAAATATTGACTTCTAAAGTCATGTTGTCAGTCTTGATTTAGACTTTTTGCAATAAATAATCAATATTTACCTTAAAGGCTGCCTATAGCAGTTTTGGTAAAACAAGCCTGCTGTCTCAAACAGTTGGAGGATGAAACAAGCTTCCCTGCTCCTTGAATAGGCAACCATTTTTCCTAGTGAAAAAACAAAACACTTTATTGACCTCCATTTATGGTAGAAGATGGGTTCATGGACAGACTTGAAGCATTGACTTATTTAATTCCAAAGAATTGGAATGTCTCCAATTTATTGCTCCTATTACCTCTCTTCCAGAAAATACTAAAGTCATGTATCATACCTGTTAGTCTAAAAGTTCTTTGAGTAACTTTTATGAAAAAAACTCATAAATCACATTAAATTTTGCTAACAATTTACCTCCTTCATTTTCATTGATTTAGACACATACTAATGGTGATTCTTCTTTTGTGTAAGGTGGTGAACTTGAAAGACCTCCCAGAGTTGAGGCATAACCAGATATATAGAAAGCTCTAGCAACTTCTCCTGACATTTACCAAAGTTGAGCACTTTTTTTTGATTTCAGTTCCAACAGACAGTGTCAGAATACAGAATATGAAGCTTATTGCGCTTCTCAGATTAGTGCGGCAGAAACTGCTTCTAATCCTCCATCATCGTCAAGTTGACTAGTCTGACATTGTCAGTGCTGAGCATTGTACGTACCAGCAAACACTGGAGGCTGAAAAAATATTTCATTCTAATTCAAAAGAAATTTAACTGATACTGCACAGACATCACCTGTATCTTCTCAGAGAGGATACAGAGAAGGGGAAATTATCTAAAAATCCGTATTTGATCAAAAAAGGGGAGACTTTTGGAAAATTTTTTGCTGCACTACACATTTCTGAGCTAATATTTTTTGTGACAAAGTTAGTATATAAATTTTACGCTATTGTGAAGAAGATATGCATATTTGTTAAACAGGAAGTGTTTGCATATTCCAGGTAAAAAACCACAGGTCCTAACCAGGACTCTGAATCCAAACAGATGGCAGGTAACAAAGGCTAATTCAGACAAGGGTGTTGATGTCAAAAATCAAGTGATTTACTGGCAGAATGATACATTAAAAAATTTCCAAGCTTATGTCGAGTTTGTATTGCAAACTGAGAGATTCCTCCTATCAACCACCATTTAAGCTGCCAAATCCTGCCCCAAGGAGCTATCCATTGCACTGCATTGTTTTATCAACCCTGAGTGTTTACAATTTGCAGAAGAACAAAGCACCAAAACCTAAATATCACGTATCTGAAAAGCCTTTTAAAATATAGGTTCCCCCATCTGTTCCACCAGACAACAACCAGCTACGTTCCCAGCACTAAAAACACTCATCCTTTAAGAAGTTCCTAGAAAACCTAAGCAGTGTTGATCCAGGACATCTTGGATTTTAACTAATCTCTGACTAACAAAACTGGAAATAGTTGCTGCTCCTCTTTTCTGAAAAATTAAAAATATCCATCAGAATAGAAACCTTCATATCCTTTCCCTAGATGCTCTGCTGTCATGCCAGAATTTAGGAGTGAGATAGCTACAAGAAGAGAATCACACCAACCAGAGACATAGACTTTATTTTCTACATAATCCAGCCAATAACAGGCAGTCAGTGGTTGTATCTTTCCATTAGGAATGAAAGGAGGGGGTTAACTTAACAGTTATGTTGTGAAATTGCTCAGTAAATAAAAAGAGAAAGCTGTCATTTACTGACACTTTTTACATGCGTTTTCTGTTAGTCTTCAAGGCATTACGTGTTTCAGACATGGCAACGAATTATGTTAGAGACTTGTCTAGTAATGTTGTAATTTGCATTCTTCAACAAGATAATTGGAAAAGGAGAAATATTAATAATAATAAATATAGGAAAGAAGATGATTTCATCAATCCCCCTCTGAAAAGTCCTATCTAGGCAGTAACATACTGACTGATGACATTAGTCCTCCAGATAAACAGCCAGTAGTCATTGCCAACTGTAGTGTTGATTTGTAAATTAGAGAAAAGATTCCACTACAAAGTAATACTAGTTACAGATTAATTTGCAGAGACATCTCCACATTTCAGAGTCCTGAGGACATGTTCATTATCATCTAACCCTTTATCACTCTCTTAATCCCTCCATAGTCTTTCTGTAGATTTTGGAAAAGGTGGTACATTTAAACCAAGGAAAAAGGTGCAGACTGCAAGATTTGTGAGACAGGTTCTCTGGCACCTCTGAGCTCTGCCTCGTATTTACCCATGGCTAGTGATGGCCAGCTTCTACTTTCCAGGAAAACTGAAGTTCAAAGGAGAAGGGGATTACACTAGGTCTGAGTGAAGAATTCAAATACCTCTTCCATAAACTTTGTTATTCTATAGTCCTTTTAGGGCAGGAAATTATGGCTTTTTTTTTCTTAATTTGGGGTTTTGGATATGAAATCCTAGGGAACAAGTGGTCTGATGAAAAGACTGCAGCACAGTTATACTCTGCATAAGCCAAGTGTACCTTCTAAAAGGAGGGGTCTAGGAACATAGGGGATGGAGATTGTAACTTCACTGGAGTCACTAAGTGATTTTCAGTAGGCAGTGAATCAACTGGTGAAATAGCCAGGCACAAACAGCAAAACAAACTGACAAGCAGGTAAACAAGCAAAAGTCAGGACTTTCTCTTCAGAAAATCATCATGGCTAAGCTTCGTGAAAAAAGATTTGGGAAGGACTCTACCCACATTTGCTACAAGTGTGCTGGTGGTTAAAGAGGCCAATGAGAGATAGACAAGTCCGATTGCAAAAGGCACAGCTGAAAGACTCCTTACATGGTATATTCAGCAAGACACGATTCTGTCTGCGTTGTCTTTTCTCCTCGAGAGTGATCCTGTGTGCATTCTCAAAAGAAGCAGCAGCGTTATGGATAGTGTGTCTCCAGACTTCCTGACTGGAGGCCAGAGTAGACCAGTGATGAAGATCAATATGGCCAAGGTTGAGATGTTGTTTCAGGGAGTCCTTGCGTCTCCTTCTTCAGGACTCCTCTCTTGCGGCAGCCGGTGGCAAGTTCACCATAGAGCAGGATCTTAGGGAGGCGGTGGTCCTTCATCCTGGAGACGTGCCCTGCCCAGCGCAGCTGTGTTCTCAGCAACATGGCCTCAATACTTGCGACTGATGCTTCTTCTAGAACAGACGTATTGGTCACATAATCTGACCAGTGGATGCTTAGGATCGTACGGAGGCAGCGTTGATGGAAGCATTCTAGGAGTTGCAGGTGGTGACGGTAAATGACCCATGATTTGGATTCATATGAAAGAGTAGACAGCACAATGGCTCTGTAAACACTTTTCTTTTGCCAAAAGAGTTCATTTTGCCAAACTCTCTTGTAGAGTTTTCCAAAAGCTCTATATGCCTTTGCTAACCTCTTGTCGATCTCTCCATCAATCTTACTGTCCGAGGAGATGGTGCTTCCCAGGTAATTAGGCTGCTGGACTGATTTGAGCTCTGATTCGCTGATGGTGATATGGGGATGATGGAAGACTTCCTGAGATGCAGGTTGATAGAAAACTTCTATCTTCTTTAAACTGGATCCCAGCCCAAAAAGCTCAGCAGCCTCAGCAAAGCAGGATGTTAAACTGCAGAGCTACTTCTATGTGGGCAACAAGGGCATTGTCATCAGCGTAAAGCAGCTCCCGGACAAGATGGTTTAAGGTCTTAGTGTGGGCCTTCAGTTGCCTTAGGTTGAATAGGCTTCCATCAGTATGATACCAAATGTAGATATCATCTTGATCATCACGGTCTGCCATGGCCCTTTGGAGCATCATGCTGAAAAAGACTGTAAATAGGGTTGGTGCAAGAACGCAGCCTTGTTTCACACCACTGGTTATTAGAAAGAGCTCAGAAAGTGCATCGCCATATCTGACTTGGCCGTGCTGATCCTCATGAAGTGAGATGATCATTTTAAAGAACTTGGGGGGACATCCTAAGTGTTCCAAAATCTGCCACAGATCTTTTCTGCTCATGGTATCGAAAGCCTCGGTGGGATCAACAAAGGTTACATAGAGACCTTTGTTCTGTTCCCTACACTTCTCTTGCAGTTGTCTGAGAACAAATACCATGTCTGTGGTACTCCTGTTGGCTCTGAAACCACATTGGCTTTCAAGTAGAAGTTCTTCTGCTATAGCGGGTACTAGTCTGTTCGAGAACTATGATTCAAGAAGATGTGATGGTACTAAAAAAGGTTCAAGGTAGGTCTATCTTTCAACCTGCAAAAAGTGTAGGGGCTCTGACTGAAACAGTGTATAGGAAATTCTACTTGTGCAGGTGAGTGCAGGCCGGGTGCATTATCCTTTTCCTGTTGCTAGCTGCATTTCAGACACCTCTGCTGCAGAAGTTGTATTCCTGTATTAGAGAAGTTCTGTGCTTGGCAGCTAATAAGACCTACTCAGAACAGGATGAATTCGTCCAATGACAACGTAAAGGTAGTGCAGAGATACATCTTGTTAACTGAGTCTGCCTTGTATTTGATCAGCCCAGACAGGGCAGGAAGAGTGTCTTTGAATTATCTTTGTTTCCCTGTGTACTCATAAACATCGTAACTGTATAGACAGTGGCATCCAAGTAGACAGTGACATCCAAGGCAGTGGATGTCAAAGTATGTCTCAGGTACTTCCAAAGATCCTGAAATCTTTACTTACCTGTTTGTTTCCTGCTTAGTACTCAGGAAGACAACCTCCTTGACTAGTTGGAAATAAACAAGTTGTTTGGGTTTTTTATATATTGACAAACATTTCAATTTAGGCATAATTATGTACAAATTATCAAAATTCTGTTTTTGTTGTGAGATGATTTCCATGTTAGGTCATTTAATGTCTAAAACAGCCACTTAAGATGCTTTTTTTTAGCACAACAAATTTAACAAGAGCGATTTCTATTATGACATGACATTTCATTACTTCATAATTACCTTTTATAATATTGTGCCATTACATGTCCTGCTTGCCATATTGTACTGTAAGAACTTGATCTAAACATAAATGCACTTTGAAAATAAGTCTATCTCTAGTGTTACCAATTTGAAAACATACAAAATACCCTTCTCAAACTCATCCAAAATGCTTTAAATAAATCTACTTCTTTTTCACAAACTTTCTGAAGAAAAGCAAAAAAACCACAGTGACTACTAATCCTAATAAATCCATAAAACACAGTAAATTCCATAGTTTGTTCAATTTTCTTTCTGCATACACAGAAATGAGATTCACAAAAAAAAAGTTATTTTAGGAATCTAATACAATAGTTTATGCTCCCACCTGCTGGGATCAAAGTAAAGAAGTATGACCCTTTGCTAAAGACAGTTGCTAGTGAATGACACCTGAGGCACCTGAGCCTTCTACTCTTCTGCCGTGTGACCTGTTTCTTCTTGAAACAGAAGCCTGGACCAGAGGATGTCTAGACCAAGGCTGTATGTTCCACACTTATTTTTAAAAAAGAGAAGTCAATTACTTACATTTTTACTCTTAAGGACCTTTATCGCATTGCAATATGCTGGAACCTTTTCTACAGGTGACTTGAGTAAAAGTTTTAATGAGAAGATCCTGCAATGCATTTCGCAGAATCACAGAATATGCCAAGTTGGAAGGGACCCAAAAGGATCATCGAGTCCAACCCCTAGCCCTGTACAAGACTCCCCAAGAGTCACACCATGTGCCTGATACTATCATCTGAATGTTTCTTGAACTGTGTCAGGCTTGGTGCTGTGACTACTTCCTTAGGGAGCCTGTTCCAGTGCCCAACCACCCTCTGGATGAAGAACTTTGTTCTAATATACACCCTAAACCTCCCCTGACACAACTTCAGGCCATTCCCTTGGGTCCTATCACTGGTCATCACAGAGAACAGATGAGTGCCTGCCCCTCTGCTCCCCTTCATGAGAAAGTTGTAGACTGCCATGAGGTCTTCCCTCAGTCTCCTCTTCTCCAGGCTGATCAGACCAGGTGACTTCAGCCGCTCCTCAGATGGCTTCCCCTCAAGGCCCTTCACCATCCTCGTGGTCCTCCTTTGGCACTCTCTAAGAGCTTAATATCTTTTTTATATTGTGGTGCCCCAAACTGCACATAATATTCAAGGTGAGGCTGCCCCAGCGCAGAGCAGAGCGGGACAATCCCCTCCCTCGACCGGCTGGTGATGCTTTGCCTGATGCCCCCCAGGACACGGTTAGCCCTCCTGGCTGCCAGGGCACTGCTGACTAATATTCAACTTGCCATTGACCAGACCCCAAAGGTCCCTTTCCAGCATCTCATTCCCCAGTCCGTCCGTATATCCAGGGTTGTCCAATTCCAGGTGCAGAATCCAGCAGTTTCCCTTGTTGCACTTCATAGTGTTGGTGACTGCCCAGTGCTCTAATTTGTCGAGGTCTTTCTGCAAGACCTCCCTGCCTTCGAGGGAGTCAACAGCTCCTCCCAGTTTTGTGTCATCTGCAAACTTGCTCAGTATCCCTCCCAGTCCCGCATCCAAGTAATTTACGAGGATATCGAAGAGCGCAGGGCCTAAGATGGAGCCCTATGGAACCCCCTTGTGACAGGTCACCAGTCTGACATTACCCTGATCACTATTACCCTCTGTGCTTGATCTGTGAGCCAGTTGTTCACCCACCACATGATGCGTTTATCCAGATACGTGCTGGACATTTTGTCAGAAGGATCCTGTGAGAGACAGTATAGAGAGCTTTACTGAAATCCAAAAAGATTACAACAACTAGGTGAGTTACTGTGGCATAGAAGGAAATCAGGTTTGATAAGCAGGACTTATCATGAAGTTGTGCTGGCTGTGTCCAATGACTGTGTTATCTTTCAGGTGTTTTTCAATACTTCCTAGAATAACCTCCATAACTTTACCAGACACTAAAGTGAGAACAACAAGTGTGTTGTTTCCAGGGTTCTCCTTCTTGCCCTTCTTGAAAATCAGGACAACCTTTACCATCTTCCAGTCAGCTGGGATCTCTCCGAATTCCCAAGACTGCTCAAAAATATAGAGAGGTTTTGCGATGACATCAACCAGATCTTTAGTCCTTGTCATTGGTGAACAAATGCCTGAAAAGAATATTCTTTTCTGAAACAGTGTAAATCTGTTTTAGATGTCCTTTTTATATGTCAACATATTTTTGAGATTGAAATTTTGTCATTAATAAAAGAAGTATATAATGTTATAGTTTAATAATATACAAAATCGGACATGAGGATGAGAGGCATAACTGAATTAGAGATTGCTGCAGATACAAATATGCACAAGTAGTGATACTGGTGTTTAAGAGAGGATGTTATTCAGCCTGCAAAGACTGTAAGGGAGTACCACAAAGGAGGTATGGACAGAAGAGTTATCAGGAAAACATGATAGAAAACTGCTTCAGCCAAATAGCACTGGTGTTAGAAGGGGAGCAGGGATACTTTCTATACATGTCTGTATAGGGGTCACATATTTGCACTGAATTGTGATAAAGAATATTTTCTGAAAGATCCTAATGTTCAAAACTTTCAAAATACCATGTTATCCTCTCCAAATCTTTATTACAGAAGCTGAGGCTGCTGTGAGTAACTGTGACAGATTACAATTTGGATACTGTTGACTGAAATATGTGCATAAACTTAGAAAAGTGAATGGCCTTGTCAAAGTACACACCTAGGTCCTTTCTATTTGAAGAGGCCACATATTTTAGGATTAAAGGACATATTATGGACAATGGGATAAAGTCTGCCAAAACTGACCATGCACTGCATGCAAATATGTGTTTTCTTATGGTTTGTAAGACTGACACAAGCCTAGCAGCAGATCCATAAGAGCAGAGTTCAAGATAACAACATGACTGTCAGGAATGCTGCTTGGTATAGGCGTGTGCCTCATCAGCTGAGCTGGAATGAAAAGTTTTCGGGCAGGAAAGAGGATCAAGGGAGAAATCAGAGCAGGCTTAAGGATGACTGTTTTGTTTTCCAGTGCTTCCAGTTAATTTTAATTCATGCTTAGGGGCTAAAACAAAACACTAAAATTTTTTTCCCTGCATACAGTGCTGTGCTGAAGACTTTGTCTTTTGATTACAAATCTTGAGGGTATTTGTTGGTCTCTTACTCTTCTTTTCTTTAGCTGAAAACCGCATTGAAATCAATATGCCTATGTAAATTGCTCCAGCTTTTGTGTAACACTTATCTAATGAAAATACATTTACTGTAAATTGCCACGGCCCGAGGGTGAAGGGAATAGGGACGCAACACTGCACAAAGAGTTCTGGCACAGCAGAAGGTCAGGGTGCAATGGCCAGTTTATTGAGGGGAACAAGGACTTATACAGGGTTTAGGTAAGGGGAGGTCTGATAACTGGGGTGGAGCATGGGATTGGCACCTCAGGGTGAAACAGGATTGGGAAACACGGAGAACGTGGAAGGAATTTAGGAGTATCCAGGGGAAAGGGACCGATGGGACTCACTCTGCACTGCGGCACTCATCAGCCAATCAGTGAGAGATGAGCGGGAAACTAGGGGAGAGTAAGGGAGTAAACAACTTTTGGTGGGAAAACATGAGGGCGAGTCCAGGCAAGCCCTGAACCGTACAAACCAAAGGGGTTAACCTGGGGATAATCGTGGGGGTATGTTGAACATGGTAATAAACTGGGGTATAAACATGAAATTCCATGAATTATTAAGTCCTTCAGGCCCCATACAAATCCCTCCAGGCCTTATATCTCTCCCAATCGCTTGGGTGATCCTCCTCAGTAAATGTTCCAATGAGAAACACATAAAACATTTCTGAACCACTAAGACCACTAGGCTGCCCTGAGCTAGATGATCTTCCCCCCTTTATTTTTACATTCAGTTTTATAAGATTTGACATTAACTGTCTTATCTGCTATAGTGAGACTTTAAATGACACATTTTAGCCTAGCTTTTACCTCCTAAATTCACAATTTTTATTTTCTCTGTTTTGGTATGTAGAAGCTTTGTTTGCCTGGAGCTTTCCTTTTCAGTGTTGTGTGCTGATTATTCTTTTTCTTCTCTTGATAGCTTTGACATCTTGGCTGCTGAATTTGCCTTCCTTCTGGTAGCAAGACAGAAATTAATTAATCTACTTTCCTAATTACACAATCAAAATAAATGATGTCCACAAATTAGAAGACACAGAAATGACATGTGCATTTTGGATGCCTAGATAATGTGCAACAATAAATTTTTTTCATATAAATTGCATGCTAAATTAATTGCTTTAAAATGTCCACATATTTTTGTGCAAACATACCTTTGCTTGAAAGTCATAAAAAGGAAAGAAAAATTAAATTGCCCTTCCACATATGAAAGTGTTGCCCTTGGTGTATCCTGGCTGCTCTTGGTCATCTGCTTCTTTCCCAATCATGGTGATAAATTTGAACGAGATCCTTATTCTCCAAATTGCCACTGGGAATCCAACAGATTTAATATTCTCCTGAATTACTGACATGTGAGGTTGTGCTTTATGGTTAACTTGAACACATTGTAATATGACTGATAAATAAATATCTTTTGGCTTTGAAGAAAAATTGTCTCAACAAGAAGGAAAGAATAAAATAAACAGGCTACCAAGGAAATGAGGACTTTTTTTTTGTGCATTTTTATTTGACTGCCTCTTTGGGTAAATTATTGATTTGAATTATTCATTGCTAGTTAAACTGTACAAGATTATAATCTGCAAATATCCCTAAAGGAAGATTAGACATTAATCTGTTTAAATAGACAAAAGTTAGTTTATAAAGATGACCATGAAGAAAATGTTCTATCTTTTTAGTTAAAAAAAACCCTAAAATCAGTAAATCAACAGATATAAAAACTCATGCTAACCAGTCATCATCTGTTTTTGGTTTTGTTTCTTAAAAGAAGTGGACTGTAGCTGGAAACAAAGAATGATGAATTTTCTTGTAACATAAACCTGCCTTTTTTTCTGTTGGTTAATTTTTGTGTGTGTGTCTTTGTTTGTGGGTTTTTTTAGTTCACTGATTTGGTTTTTTGTTGATTTTTTTTGTTTGGTTGTTTGTTTGGTTGTTTTTTTTTTACTTTTTTAATCTTAAGGAACAGAAGGTTAACAGTAGTCCAGTTGTTCCACAGTAAACCTTCCAGACTACTTTAATTCCTGGATTTACTGGGTAGTGTGGGGGTGGAGATTCTGTGTCTTTGGATTTGGGAAGAGGAAGAATATGTCTGAAGATGGCATGCTTAAAATTGCCCTGTCTTTCTCAATAATGTGTATAACTCTTACTGTAGAGCATTATGTTTATTCAGCTCAGAAGGGGAAATACAGTTTGTACCCTTCATTTATGAGTAAGCTTTAAAAAGATAATGGTTTTTTTTAGATTACATGGACATAGAGAACATGGCGTACATCTTGAGACTTTAAAGTGATTTCTTTCCCATGCCCTTGATATTCTTTTTCCATACCACTACTCATGTATCACTAAACAGGAAAAGATCAGCTTGCATATTTCTGCTAAAACAACAGAAGCTTCTTTTGCAGCTTGACTGGCTCCTTGCGTATCTATTGCTTCTGCAGCTGCTGCTGAATAAGCAGCTGCTCCCATCATTTGCTCTGATGCTGAAGCTGCACCTTGAGCCTTGCTGGCGGCTCAGGTGGTCGCACAGCTCCTTAACACGTCAGAAGCGGGCTCGTAGCTGTGGCCCCTTCTGAAATGGTTGCACGCAAGGTCCTGGTGTGGAGTAGGGGCTTCTGAGGACAGTGAACTGGTAGGTTTCGTGTTCTCCAGCCTGTAGTCCTTTAGTGATGAGTCTTGTACTCTGAAAATCAAAGCCCGATTTAACTATCTAAGGAAAAGATGGTTTTGGCTCACATTTGAGCCAAATGATATCAATCATTCATTGCAGTATTTCAAGAGAGAGATAAAAGAGCAGCAACCATGGAGGAATGAATGAGGGGAAGAGGAAGAAGCTGCCAGCAAACCTCAGCCCCACAACAGAAGACTGAGAGCATGGAAGCTAGAATAAGGTCAGGACATATTTCAGATTGATGTTTACTATCCAGTCCAAATATTTAAATGCTGTAGGAAATCCATATTACATTTTGAAAACACTAATATATAAATAAAATAAAATACATAAATAAATATATAAAGAAAAACTCTAATATAATAAATATATCAGCTTTCCTCCAAAAACTGACAGTGATGTGGCCTGGATATACACTGTGCGAGAGAGCTTTCTGATTTATTCATTGAGTCGGATTTTCTAGGTACTCAGGTTTCTGAGGGTTTTGAACTCTGATATTTAAAGAAAAGTCTTCCAGAATATGTATTTCAAATGTTTAATGTGCTAATAATTACAATACATATTTTAAAAAAATGTAAAATGAAGACATGGATAAAATTTAAATGAGAATAAAGTTTCCTTGACAATAGATCATCAAATTTATTTTAGATGAAATCATGGAGTCCCTCTTCTAGTTCAGTTTCCTCTAGAAGAAATCTAGTTCATATGCTCAGAGAATGTTTAGAGATGTCAGATGAAGTATGATAAGTGGGAATAACCTGAAGTCACTTTCCAAAAGCATCTCTGATTTGAATTTTCTTGAAGGTGCTAATGGAAGTGCATTATTAGCTGTTATTCACCATTGGTATCAATGTCTACTGCATTCATTGCCGGCTGAATACCAGAAACAGGAAAATCCCACTTTGGGAGTACTCTTCAGAGACCAGTTAAGAAATCTACTTAAATGACTGGCTGCTAGGTAATAGAAATTCCTCCCCACAGTCCTCACACCATTTCTCTTTAACCCCAACATTAGATTGAGTTTAAACATTCCAATGTAATTTAAAAGAAGACTAATTTTTGCCTTTGAGGTTATAATGACAAATGTAAGTGAAGATAACAATTTCTTTGGCTTAATCATGCACTTCCCAACTCATAAAATTAAGTGTATGTGAGGTAATATAAGCTTTTCTAGGAATTTAAGGAGCAACTCTTAAACAATGTCAAGTATTTTCTCTGCTAGCATTTCTTAATATGCTCATAGCTAAGCACTTGCTGGAATTAAAAACAGTTACAAACCTCCTAGGTACAATTTATCCCTCACACTATAAAGAAACTGAAAGGAAAAACTGTTCCTTGAACTTGATGCTTTAGGGGATGATAAATGTGATTTTTAAGGATTCATCCATCTCTAAAAACAGCCAGTACTGAGTTTGAAAAATTGAATTAAGGATTTTCATTTGAGGTATTATACAATATCACCAGTATTGGCGGCCAGGAGCTATTTACTTCTAATGACAAAGTTAAAATGCTGCATTTTGCTGAATACTTCTGGGCTGGCCCCTAAAAAGGAGATCAGGAGGTGTGCAGACCTTCTCGTCAGGTATGGTGATACTTGTTTGAGTGTTGACTCTCCCTGCAGCAGTAAGCAGAAAAGGCAGCAGTAAAGGCTACTGCTCTGCCTTCAGTTTTAAGGACAGTGAATTTAGTAATTACTGCTCCTTGAAGCTTGCCAGACTTAGGTAAATGTACTGAGCGGTTTAATATGTTTGGCTTGTAAAAACCATTTCAAAAGGTTCTTAAGTGGCTTCTGAATCATTCACAGTGGTCCATGTTGCCACAGTTGTACTTCAGGCAGTACCTAAGCTCTCTGCTCAAGAACCAGATGAGTTTGCTTCCTGCAGCTTCACTGTTTGAGACGTGGATACAGCCTGGCATTTTACAGGTGAATTTTTCCCCTGCTATCAGAGCTCAACCGTAGTGCAGGCCCAGCACTGTCGAAATGACTCTTTACCCGAGGAAATCACAGACTATTTGACAGCTGTCTGTTCCTATTAATGCAAATGTTGACTTTTTATTTGGATATTTCACTACATCTAATTCCATAGGTTCAGCAAGGAAACACAGTAAAGAATGTGTTGATGCATTGTTAAATGCCAGTGTTTTTACTTTAATAGAGGTCACAAAATAAATTCTGCAGTTTGTTTACCCATTACTAAGGTTACATAGGCTCTGGTTGCAAACAATCTGCAATGAGTAAATTCTGTCTTTCTTTTTTTCCTTGTGTTAACAATGCTTTTCAATTAGCCCAGATTCTGCCTATAATACTCCAAATATCTCTATTTCTTCTTCTAAAGTAATCTACCCTATTTTTAAAAGTGTGATTCTGTTATGCTGAGCATTTATGGGAGGAGTCCTTCTTTACCATAAACATTGACAACAAAGACCTGTTGTTCTCTCATTCCCCTTGATTTCGATCTGTTTCAAGTCAGAGCTTTAAAGGAATCTCAGAACAGTGTAGCAGTATTGACTTTCAAACTAAATTGCTAGTTTGCTTTTGCTGTTAATGCATTTATTCAGATAGTAATTTAAAACCTACATCACAAGAAGAATGAGAAGTTTGCATAACTGCATACAGGGAAATAAAATCACCATGGCCTTGAGCCTGAAAATATATATACCTACTTGACAGTTTCTGTTATTTTGTCTTCAGTGGGACTAAGCACTTGTTAAATGTGTTACACAAATGTTGCTAAATACAGGCATCTACATTATTGTCTACTAGAGCAGAAGGGTCTCCATGGAAAAAGGAAAAAAGAAGCCAATAAAAGAAAACCCCCCAAAAACCAAAAAACCCAAAAAAATCCCAATCCCAAAACACCAAAACAAAAAAACCCCTCCTAAAAACCACAAAAGCCTAAACCCCAGAGAAGGAGGACAGAGAATTCAGCTAGTTTGATTTTGAGATATTTTATTTCAATATATATTTTTT